>NC_091992.1:132267536-132567536 GCF_044704955.1 Pristiophorus japonicus | reverse complement strand
TAACCTCCCAATAAAATAAGAGTAGATTTTGACTTTTGGGGGGCTGACTAGATGGGCATGCCACTGGCCGCCCACGTCACAGGACCCGGATTTACACGTGAAAAGGGGCCTACCACTGGAAACAGGCAGGCAATTCGGGCACCCACTGGTAGGTCCCTGTGAAAGCTGCAGTAGGATAATCACGGGGTTACGGTTGCGGTAAGGCTACTGACACTATTTTGAGGTTGTTACCATCCTGTAATGCTGCATTTCAGCAGGTTAAAATACACCGTGATTTGTTTTCTCAAATGTTAGATATCTGAGCCACAGTGCAATAATACAACATGCCGTATTCGATCAGGCTGAGCTTTTCAAAGACTCCCCACTTGTTTGCTGCTGTCTTTGTTTCTCGTTTACCCTTGTATGCTCCCAGTTGATCTCCTGCGATGTTGTTCATGGGCAAAATTTGGAAAACTTGTCTTTTTCTAATTATTTCTCTGCTGCTTTTCCACTTCATAACCATCTACCCTTCTATTTTACTGCCAGAGTTCCACTCTCCTCCTTTCTCTAAGCATCTCTCTCTCACATTGTCATTGTTCTAGTTTTCTCGGTCATCAATTGTTTTACTTTCTCATTCTTTCAGAATCTCGCTCTCCACGTCTCTCACTTATTCTTATATTGATTTGCTCTCTTTCTACCTTTTACCCTTTTTAAAGGCCAGAGCAAAAGTAAGATGGCATCCAACATGTCAGAGTTGGTATCAGGGCAGGAATAGGTGTAGAACTTGAAGAAGTGTTGCAGTATGCATGAGTGAGAGAAATGGGGAACTGAGAGTTAGAAAGAAACATGAGGCTCTCTTGTCTGTATATTGCCTCTCCTCACAATGGTGTTTTTCTACTCCCATCAACAGGGCCACACTGTCCTATCTGAACAGGCTCTCCCTGTGCATCAGTTTTTCCCCACTTACAAATGAGATGTTAAACCAATGCCCGGTCTGCCCCCTCACATGGATGCAAAAGATCCTATTCAAAGAGCGGGAGAGTTCTTCCAATGTCTTGCACAACATTTATGCCTCCACCAACATCACTAAACAGATTATCTGATTATTTATCTCAATGCTGTTTGCTTTCTTCCCATCTCTCTCGGTTTCTTTTACTCCCTCAACAGCATCACTTGTCCTTCCCCACTACTGCTCCCATCTGCCCCCTTACCCAGTATCAAATGGCTTCCCTTTTTTCACTTTTAAAAGGTGGGAAGGCGGCAGAACACAGAAAAACCCTGTTTGCTATCCCTTTGGTCCCTCTCTAGTAGGTTTGTCGGCATCAGGGCAAATATACAATCTCAGAATCTAGGTATACAGTTGCATCTTAGAAATTCTTCAGATCTAAATGCCCACTATGTTCCTTATTGCTTTGCTGTGTATTTTAATTGAAAAGTTAAGTGCACGCTGACCATTTCTGAACTTCAAGAACAAGTGGTCAAACATTTTCTGATAAAATTCAATACCGCTAGACAGCAATCCAGATAAATCTACTTGTCCTCTGTGATGGGCTTTTATACATTCTCAGCTCACACAATATTTTATGATTTATGTCAAGCAGAGACTCATCTCAGGAGAAAAGAACATAGCATTTGTCCTTCACATGGTACGAGTCACTCTGTACTAAGCAGCTTTGACAAAGAACAGTGAACAAGTCGGAACAATTTTTTAAAAAGTAATAATCTACGGTTGCATTTTCACAGTGGGAGTGTTGGTATGAAGCTTCACTTTGTAAAGATAAAGTTGTAGAATTGCAGAATCTGGAGCAGAGAGATACTCTACATGTATGGCAACTGTAGCTGTGTTGAGCCCACTACTAATAAATAAACCAGCAAAAGGCTTCTATATCAATGAATTTCTTAAATCAGAAGATTACAATTCACTGCTTACAGAACCACACTAGGTATTTAAATATGAAATACGAAGTTGCCAATGTCACTCCGTGCTCAGTACAAGATGAACTGCAGCTGTAGGGCTTGAGACATCCAATGTAATCACCTATGCTCAGGCACCTGCCCAATCCCTGTGCCAATCTTTCAATCCAACAACCCAAGCGTGAAGTCCACACCTTTCACTGATCACATTTATTTTATTTTTAAAAAGTCAGTGTTAGGAACATGCTGTGTGAGTTGAGTAGTTACTGCTCATTTGAAGTATTACACTTTGTTATCTGTGTATTTACACTAGTTTGTGATTATAGCCCAGACCGTAAATGAAATAGAACAGCAACGTGACCATATTTAATTATCCTCAAATCCTCAGGTCTGCTACTCACTTACCCTACTGTCCGATAGGTCATAAATCTTCTGGCTGATGTATGTGACTTCCATCTTGGCCTCGTTGAAAGAAGCCCTCCGGGAAATATTTTTATGCGGTTTTGAAAGCCTTAGTATACTCCCTTCAAGACGAGTGAAGATAGAATGGGTCAGTGTAGCATGGTAGGTTTCAGGATCATAATTGTAAATTTCATTCATCCAGCCCTGTAGAGAAGAAAAATGTAGAATAAAAGGATTACATAGATGCAACATATTTGTACAGCAGTGACTTTGCTCATGCCCAATATTAAATGGCCAAACCACCAAAAAAACTAAACCGATTTCAAATTTGGTAAGATCTACTGTATTAGTATGTAAAGTCATTAATGGCATTATAAATCTCATTTGACCTTCCCTTTATCCTCCACAAAACAAGCTGGAACTTTAGAAATTGTTGCTCAGTAAAGAGTTCAGCCATGTCACAACAGTTCTAAAGTGCTTGCCGAACCAAATGTGGGATTGAAATGAATCCATCCTTCTTAATCCCTGCTCTGCAGGCTGCTCAAATCTTTCTCTAACCAACCAGGCAGCATAGTCAATCCCAAAGCCTTCACAAATGACCAATGTTGCATCATGATCATGATCATGATGACAGATATATTTATTTCTCCAGACAGAACACTTTTGTGCTTCAGATAACAAAATGTAACCAGGGGCAAGTGAAAAAATTGTAATCCTAAAACTCAATCAACATTTGGGTTTGGGAATGTTCCTGAATGGCAACACCGCAAAATGCTATCAACTAGAAATTCCCACCTGTTTTTCATTACCAACAATTAAAACAATGTCATTTATATTCAAGTAAAATTATTTGGATGGTGCTGTAAATCAGCAATGCTCATTTTGTAAATCCTGTGGTGATCTGGATAGATTAACTTGTATATCCAGAGATTATTCATTTCCCTCCAGTCCACTTCTCTGATTTAGGCATTTAATTTACTACAGTGCAAAAACAAATGTTTGCAGATATATCTGACATAAATGGGTCTTCTGCATTCGATGGCCATGTTGTGGAACTCCTCTCCTAGAGGCAGCAGTATGATCACTGTGCAGCAAATACAAAACAACCATTAGGGTCTTTGACCTGTGCGGCAAACCATTAGATGTTCCACTACTGACATCTATAATCATCTCTCTTCAATTAAACATGGCAACATAATTTGTTAATGAGGCTCTGACATAGCCAGGAGAGACAAGTACTTTAGCAACATTATACAAAGCTTGAGAGTTTTTTTGTGTGCTTTACTTATGGTCCCAGCCAGAACCCATGGCAAAGTTGGCTAAACTTATTGGGTTCAATTTTGACCCACCCCTTTTTTCGGCGCACTTACCAGAGATGCGCCGCTTTTCTCCGTTCACAAGTGCGCTGAAAAAATTCCTCCCCAACTTGGCCGCTGTCCGGCCTCTCCCCGGTTGTCGCGCAGCGTGGCCAGTCGAGTCGGGGGCGGAGCCAGCGTCCTGCGCTGAAAACAGTGCCGGGACATCTGCACATGCGCATTGGAGTCGGGTTGCGATGTCGGCGCATGCGCAGTAGCGCTGAAATTTGGCAATCGGCCATTTTTAAAGGCTTACGTAGCTGCTTGTGTTTTGCTGTTTACTTGCTGCAGCCCATCCGATGATTTTGCTTCTTGCAGCCGCTGTGTGCGCTCCGATGTCGGCAGTTCAATCACTACCGCCCCCAGCCTTGGCCGAGTGGCCTCCCGGTGCGTTGTCACACACCTATCCCAGGCCGAGTGGCCTCCCGCACCGGCCGGCCCGCTGCCTTCCCGGCCGAGTTTTCAGATGAAGGTAGGACTTACTTCTATTTTTTATTTGTTATTGAATGCTTATTACTTTTTCTGCTTTGTTTAGTGCTTTGCAAGTCTTGGTGCTTTAGGTGCAGGTCTTCATCGCTTCCCTTCCCGCCCCTATCACAGGCCGAATGGCCTCCGATGTACCTACCTGGCTGATTTCTTAATTCTTTGCAAGGGTTTTCTGAAGTGGCCACATATGCTGGCCGAAGTAGATTTGGAGTAACTATTAGCTGGTTAAAGTGGCCTAAATGGCCAAAACTGGCGTAGGTGACTGGTAACACCCCCTTTTGAGAAAAAAACTAAACTAAAAAAATCGTAACTAACTCACTTACACTGGCGCAAATTGAATGTGCAAAATGGGGATTTTTAAAATAGGCCAGAAAAATAATGTTACTCCAAAAAGAAAACGGAGCAACTCCTGGCCAAAATTGAGCTCATTAAGTAGAGGCAAAGAATTTTAAATACTGGCCATGCTGAAATTTTAACAAAATCTCTTTGCAGTTTGCAATTCAACATATTACAATCACATGCAAAATAAAGTTATCAATCTCATGACTCAGAAGGATCAGCTTGCTTCCTCAGAAAACTTTTGATAATCATCTTTTGCAAGAAAAGTCGCAATGTATCAGCGTGATACCTACGACAGTTTGCATAAGATTCAAACCAATTTTATTACTTTTATAGCACAGAACCTATACTACTAATCATCTTATTGAAGTATAAATCGATGTAGTGTTTGACTACCCCAAGGCTCTACCTTCTATTTATTGAGGTCATATTACTGCTTCCCAAAAGGCTTGGAACATATCTGAAGCAAGAACAAAATCTCGTAAGAAATAAATCACAGGCTGAGTTATTTATTATTTATTCAAGTGCTTTTTTTGCTCATATGAACCATATTGCCTAGGGGTTTGTTTTATATGAAATTGAACAAAATATTTTAAGAATGTAACAGTAGAGACATTTATGTTTATGGTCATTGTTACAATCCAGGCTTCCTCTCAAAATTTTTAACATATGCTCATAGAAAAAAGGCAGCTTCGACAAGCATACCTGGTCTCCCATGAACTGAAGTTTGCACCCTTCTGGTGGTGTAAATGGAATAGATCCCAGAGCACTAACAACCTTTTTACCAAGGGATTGCATGCAGATACCAGAAGCAGGCTTCCACACCCTCCTGTCGATGGGGAAGCCGGTAAATATTACATATGCTCCTGCTAAAATTGAGATTTTTTTTTTTTTTAAAAAGTACAATAATTACACAGAAGAATACAGTGAAACCAGCAGTGCAGTACTTGACTTAAATAAACAGTTTGAAAACAGTAGAAAAATCTTTGTTGTTTTCAGTCACTTTTGACTGGGTCTCTAATGAATCACTACATGGAGGATGACTTCACGGAGTCCCTCTTGGCCACCTTGCAAGAAATAAACATTGCAAAGCAGGGAACTAAATTACAGGGAAATCTCAAGGGACTTGTACAAATTTTTGGAATTCTAAAGACAGCTTTCATATCCCAAGATCAAACTGATTCTTCTCAATACTTTGGCATCTAAAATATTAACCATTTCTAGTTGTTGCATACTCATGAATGTATAAACAATGATAAGCACAAGTATTCACTATTACAGGTAATGAACTTTGGCAGCTTTCCCTAATCTGCAAATTTGCATATATTAACAACTTGAAAGAGTCAAACCCATACATCAGGTAGGTAATCATCTGGGCCAATTCACTTCTGAATACAGGCATTATTCAAACAAAGGAAACTAAAACAAACAATTCTCACTGAAATACAGCTGATAGAGTTTTATGTATTTGCTACCCCATAAAGACAAAACCTGTGTCTCAGTTAAAGCCAAGTGAAGCCCATTTTAATCTAAAGTCATCTTCCATTGTAGGCGGTCCCTCGTATCGAGGATGACTTGCTTCCACGCCAAAAGGGGATGAATTCACAGGCGTTTCAATGAAGGACCTAATATTCCAGGTCCTGAACGACATGTTGAAGGGTGGAAGATGCCTGTGCGTGGATTTTTTTTAACGTGTGGTGGTCGTTGCACACCAGCCACCACACGGGCTTGACGGAGTTAGGTCTTGGTCCAGTAGCAAGACGACTAGAGACGACTAGAGACGAGCTCTGCAGCACGGACCTAGTGCGCACACATATCACAGTGTGGGCTGACTATGCTCTCCCTGGGTCCTCGCCTCTTCTGGGCCCCGAACTCATGCCTCTCTTGGGCCCTGATCACATTGCTCTACAGTTTCTCGATGTGTTAGAATACATAAATTTTCTTAGGCCTGACAGCTCTGCTTTCATCTTGAGAGAATATAGAAACACAGAAAATAGGTACAGGAGTAGGCCATTCGGCCCTTCGAGCCTGCACCACCATTCAACAAGATCATGGCGGATCATTCTCCTCAGTACCCCTTTCCTGCTTTCTCTCCATACTGTTTGATCCCTTTAGCCGTAAGGGTCATATCTAAGTCCCTCTTTAATATATCCAATGAATTGGCATCAACATCTGCGGTAGGGAATTCCACAGGTTAACAACTCTGAGTGAAGAAGTTTCTCCTCATCTCATTCCTAAATGGTTTACCCCTTATCCTTAAACTATGTCCCCTGGTTCTGGACTTCCCCAACATCAGGAACATTCTTCCTGCATCTAACCTGTCCAGTCCCGTCATAATTTTATATGTTTCTATGAGATCCCCTCTCATCCTTCTAAACTCCAGTGAATACAGGCCCAGTCGATCCAGTCTCTCCTCATATGTCAGTCCTACCATCCCGGGAATCAGTCTGGTGAACCTTCACTGCAGTCCCTCAATAGCAAGAACATCCTTCCTCAGATTAGGAGACCAAAACTGAACACAATATTCTAGGTGAGGTTTCACTAGGGCCCTGTACAACTGCAGTAAGACCTCTCTGCTTGTTGTAGGGCACTTTCAAAGGCAAAGGCACCTGCTGAATATATGTATGCATGCATGTATGTGTAAAATGGAAGCCAGATACATAATGGCTGCCAGGGATTCCACAAAGCACGAGGGTAATTCAGTTAACAGTTAGCTTGACTACATTTTTGGGTAGATGATGACACTGCAGTTCCGTGTAAAGGAACACTGGAAAGGGCGAGCTCAGCAGAACGTCCTTAATCAACAAACCACAGACAAGATGTCCGAGCAGAATACTGAACAAAGAAATTTCTGTGACTGTGTAAGGCTAAGGAGGTTAGGCGCAAGCAGAACCCAAGGACAGTAGAGATAAGGGGGTCTGGAGAATATCACGAGGCTATGAATAAGCCCCAGCTAAAACAAGAGATGATCACACAGTCCCCTGGTGCCCAATTGCATTGGCCCAGTGGAATCGATTTGTAATCGTTATGATTGGATTGTATCCAGCCGACATGGGCTGAGTAATTGTAATGAACTATTGTAAAACATATAAATATCGATGAATTTCTTTGTTCGGTGGAGTGGAGTGCCTGAAGTTGGACCAGAGGCTTTCTCCCCGCCGGAGTAATAAAGGCCGTTTTGATGTTGGAACCGACCCAGAGTGTCGAGTGATTCATCCGGGAAAACATTTGCGCTAACACTGCTCCTATACTCAAATTCACCTGAATCTGACTGCAAGGGTCCTACGTTTGTTTTCACTAATCTTTTTCTCTTCACATATAGAAGCTTTTGCAGTCAGTTTTTATGTTCCCAGCAAGTTTCCTCTCGTACTCTATTTTCCCCCTCCTAATTAAACCCTTTGTTCTCCTCTGCTGTATTACAAAATTATCCCATTCCTCAGGTTTGCTGCTTTTTCTGGCCAATTTATATGCCTCTTTCTTGGATTTAACACGATCCTTAATTTCCCTTGTTAGCCACGGTTGAGCCACCTTCCTCGTTTTATTTTTACTCCAGACAGTGATGTACAATTAGAAACATAGATAGAAACATAGAAAATAGGTGGAGTAGGCCATTCGGCCCTTCTAGCCTGCACCGCCATTCAATGAGTTCATGGCTGAACATGCAACTTCAGTACCCCATTCCTGCTTTCTCGCCATACCCCTTGACCCCCCCCTAGTAGTAAGGACTACATCTAACTCCTTTGAATATATTTAGTGAACTGGCCTCAAGAACTTTGTGGTAGAGAATTCCACAGGTTCACCACTCTCTGGGTGAAGAAGTTTCTCCTCATCTTGGTCCTAAATGGCTTACCCCTTATCCTTAGACTGTGACCCCTGGTTCTGGACTTCCCCAACATTGAGAACATTCTTCCTGCATCTAACCTGTCTAAACCCATCAGAATTTTAAACGTTTCTATGAGATCCCCTCTCATTCTTCTGAACTCCAGTGAATACAAGCCCAGTTGATCCAGTCTTTCTTGATATGTCAGTCCCGCCATCCCGAGAATCAGTCTGGTGAACCTTCGCTGCACTCCCTCAATAGCAAGAATGTCCTTCCTCAAGTTAGGAGACCAAAACTGTACACAACACTCCAGGTGTGGCCTCACCAAGGCCCTGTACAACTGTAGTAACACCTCCCTGCCCCTGTACTCAAATCCCCTCGCTATGAAGGCCAACATGCCATTTGCTTTCTTAACCGCCTGCTGTACCTGCATGCCAACCTTCAATGACTGATGTACCATGACACCCAGGTCTCATTGCACCTCCCCTTTTCCTAATCTGTCACCATTCAGATAATAGTCTGTCTCTCTGTTTTTACCACCAAAGTGGATAACCTCACATTTATCCACATTATACTTCATCTGCCATGCATTTGCCCACTCACCAAACCTATCCAAGTCACTCTGCAGCCTCATAGCAACCTCCTCGCAGCTCACACTGCCACCCAACTTAGTGTCATCCGCAAATTTGGAGATACTACATTTAATCCCCTCGTCTAAATCATTAATGTATAATGTAAACAGCTGGGGCCCCAGCACAGAACCTTGCGGTATCCCACTAGTCACTGCCTGCCATTCTGAAAAGTACCCATTTACTCCTACTCTTTGCTTCCTGTCTGCCAACCAGTTCTCAATCCACGTCAGCACACTACCCCCAATCCCATGTGCTTTAACTTTGCACATTAACTTTGCACATTAATCTCTTGTGTGGGACCTTGTCGAAAGCCTTCTGAAAGTCCAAATACACCACATCAACGGGTTCTCCCTTGTCCACTCTACTGGAAACATCTCAAAAAATTCCAGAAGATTTGTCAAGCATGATTTCCCCTTCACAAATCCATGCTGACTTGGACCAATCATGTCACCTCTTTCCAAATGCGCTGCTATGACATCCTTAATAATTGATTCCATCATTTTACCCACTACCGATGTCAGGCTGACCGGTCTATAATTCCCTGTTTTCTCTCTCCCTCCTTTTTTAAAAAGTGGGGTTACATTGGCTACCCTCCACTCCATAGGAACTGATCCAGAGTCCATGGAATGTTGGAAAATGACTGTCAATGAATCCACTATTTCCAAGGCCACCTCCTGAAGTACTCTGGGATGCAGTCCATCAGCCCCTGTGGATTTATCGGCCTTCAAGCCCATCAATTTCCCCAACACAATTTCCCGACTAATAAGGATTTCCCTCAGTTCCTCCTTCTTACTAGACCCTTTGACCCCTTTTATATCCGGAAGGTTGTTTGTGTTCTCCTTAGTGAATACCGAACCAAAATACTTGTTCAATTGGTCCGCCATTTCTTTGTTCCCCGTTATGACTTCCCCTGATTCTGACTGCAGGGGACCTACGTTTGTCTTTACTAACCTTTTTCTCTTTACATACCTGTCGAAGCTTTTGCAGTCCGTCTTAATGTTCCCTGCAAGCTTCCTCTCGTACTCTATTTTCCCTGCCCTAATCAAACCCTTTGTCCTCCTCTGCTGAGTTCTAAATTTCTCCCGGTCCCCGGGTTCGCTGCTATTTCTGGCCAATTTGTATGCCACTTCCTTGGCTTTAATACTATCCCTGATTTCCCTTGATAGCCACGGTTGAGCCACCTTCCTTTTTTTATTTTTACGCCAGACAGGAATGTACAATTGTTGTAATTCATCCATGCGGTCTCTAAATGTCTGCTATTGCCCATCCACAGTCAACCCCTTAAGTATCATTCGCCAATCTAACCTAGCCAATTCACGCCTCATACCTTCAAAGTTACCCTTCTTTAAGTTCTGGACCATGGTCTCTGAATTAACTGTTTCATTCTCCATCCTAATGCAGAATTCCACCATATTATGGTCACTCTTCCCCAAAGGGCCTCGCACAACGAGATTGCTAATTAATCCTCTCTCATTACACAACACCCAGTCTAAGATGGCCGCCCCCCCCCCCGAGTCGGTTCCTCAACATATTGGTCGAGAAAACCATCCCTTATGCACTCCAGGAAATCCTCCTCCACCGTATTGTTTCCAGTTTGGTTAGCCCAATCTATATGCATATTAAATTCACCCATGATAACTGCTGCACCTTTATTGCATGCACCCCTAATTTCCTGTTTGATGCCCTCCCCAACATCACTACTACTGTTTGGAGTTCTGTACACAACTCCCACTAGCGTTTTCTGCCCTTTGGTATTCCGTAGTTCCATCCATACCGATTCCACATGATCCAAGCTAATGTCTTTCCTTACAATTGCATTAATTTCCTCTTTAACCAGCAACGTCACCCCGCCTCCTTTTTCTTTCTGTCTATCCTTCCTAAATGTTGAATACCCTTGGATGTTGAGTTCCCATCCTTGGTCACCCTGGAGCCATGTCTCCGTGATGCCAACCACATCGTATCCGTTAACTGCTATCTGCGCAGTTAATTCGTCCGCCTTATTCCGAATACTCCTTGCATTGAGGCAGAGCATTCAGGCTTGCTTTTTTTAAACACACTTTGACCCTTTAGAATTTTGCTGTAAAGTGGCCCTTTTTGTTTTTTGCCTTGGGTTTCTCTGCCCTCCACTTTTACTCTTCTCCTTTCTGTCTTTTGCTTCTGTCTCCATTTTGTTTCCCTCTGTCTCCCTGCATTAGTTCCCATCCCCCTGCCATATTAGTTTAACTCCTCCCCAACAGCTCTAGCAAATACTCCCCCTCGGACATTGGTTCCGGTCCTGCCCCAGGTGCAGATCATCCGGTTTGTACTGGTCCCACCTCCCCCAGAACCTGTTCCAATGCCCCAGGAATTTGAATCCCTCCCTGCTGCACCATTGCTCAAGCCACGTATTCATCCGAGCTATCCTGCGATTCCTACTCTGCCTAGCACGTGGTACTGGTAGCAATCCTGAGATTACTACTTTTGAGGTCCTACTTTTTAATTTAACTCCTAGCTCCCTAAATTCGTCTCGTAGGACCTCATCCCGTTTTTTTACCTATGTCATTGGTACCGATATGTACCACGACAACTGGCTGTTCACCCTCCCTCTTCAAAATGTCCTGCACCGAGACATCCTTGACCCTTGCACCAGGGAGGCAACATACCATCCTTGAGTCTCGGTTGCGGCCGCAGAAATGTCTATCTATTCCCCTTACAATAGAATCCCCTACCACTATAGCTCTCCCACTCTTTTTCCTGCCCTCCTGTGCAGCAGAGCCACCCACGGTGCCATGAACTTGGCTGCTGCTGCTCTCCCCTGATGAGTCATCCCCCTCAACAGTACCCAAAGCAGTGTATCTGTTTTGCAGGGAGATGACCGCAGGGGACCCCTGCACTACCTTCCTTCCACTGCTCTTCCTGTTGGTCACCCATCCCCAATCTGGCTGTGTACCTTTTACCTGTGGTGTGACCAACTCACTAAACATGCTATTCACGAAGTATTGTCACAAACATCTGTTCTTGATGAAATCCTACATTATAAAAATTAGCACATAGTTTACAAACATTAAGCACACCATCAGGTGGCGTGTATAAAACTTACATGAAGGTGTACAGCAGATTTTGAAAACGTCACTAACATTATTTTTATGTTTGGCAATCCTTTTAGCAGGGTTAACAATACTGGTCAAATTAAGCTTTTACATTATTTACTTCCAACTGATTTCCAAAGGACTTAAATACACCAAAGTTTGAAAAATCCAGCAATCGGGTATTTGTTAAAATGAATCTTCCCACATTAAATTAAGTGAAACTGAAAGTTACTAGTTATTGTACTGCACAAAATCTCCCATGAGAAAAAAAATTACAGCATTAATAGTGAAGTGGTTTACACTACAACTTAATGTAATATGTGGCATTTGCAAGATCCAACATTAAAAAGAATATTGGAAGAATGAAGGGAAGAATTTATCATAGGCAGTCCCTCAAAATCGAGGAAGACTTACTTCCACTGAATTTTCAGGTGAGTGAACAGTCCAATACGGGAATTGCAGTCTCTGTCATGGGTGGGACAGACAGTGGTTGAGGAAAGGGGTGGGTGGGGGTGTTTGGTTTGCCTCACACTCCTTCCGCTGCCTGCGCTTGTTTTCTGCATGCTCTCGGTGACGAGACTAGAGGTGCCCAGCGCCTTCCCGGATGCACTTAGAGCGGTCTTTGGCCAGGGATTCCCAGGTGTCGGTGGGGATGTTGCATTTTATCAAGGAGGCTGGGGCTCGCTTGCCGTGTAGGAGTTCAGAGTAGAGCGCTTGCTTTGGGAGTCTCGTGTCGGGCATGCGGACGATGTGGCCTGCCCAATGGAGCTGGTCAAGTGTGGTCAGCGCTTCGATGCTGGGGATGTTGGCCTGATCGAGAACAGACGTGGTGCGTCTATCCTCGCAGGGGATTTGCAGGATCTTGCAGAGACAGTGTTAATGGCATTTCTCCAGCGATTTGAGGTGTCTGCTGTATATGGCCTATATCTCTGAGCCATACAAGAGGGCGGGTATCACTACAGCCCTGTAGACCATAAGCTTGGTGCCAGATTTGAGGTCCTGGTCTTCAAACACTCTTCCTCGGGCACAATTTAAAGGAACTATAGGAAATTTTGGCTATGGGTTGTCAAACAAATAGTTCAGTGGTGGCAAATATGCACTTCAGGCAATGAAAACTAAAAAGACTGGGACATCAAAGTGATCAAATGGTAGTACTAAAGATCAGAGACATCATTCTACTAAGTAGAAAACAAAAATCAAATATAATAAACTTAGTTTTAAAAAAAAACATGACATAGGTTTGGCTTAGACCGCAACTAGCAAATGTTTATAATCTGCTACACAAGACTGACTGTGTTTTAACATGAGTAATTAAGAAAAAGTGGCAAGAGCAATTCTAGCTAAGAATAAAAGTTTTAATGAAAGTAATCCTGTCAAAATGGAAGAGTCATTGAATCTACATGGGCAGAAATTTAGACTGGAGTTCATGAGGCAAAAAAAGCAATATTGGGCCCCGAAGAGGCACAAGAGTTCAGTATAGTTAACTGATCCTTTGGCGCTTAGCAATGCCAGTAAAAGGCAGAAAACAGAAGCACCTTAAAATTACAAGATTTGTTCACAAAAACAAAGAATGAATGAAAATTTGGCTAAACAATCAACGTGCCACTCTCGAGCTGACTTTTTAAACTGAACAGCAGAATTTCTAGATAGCAAGTGCATTGACAAGACAATTGTGTTTCTGGCCTAAATTCCAGCAAAAAATGGAAAAATACCCCCAAAAGGAGACAACAGGTGAAGAACATAGGTAGCATTGGCATCATTTGTGTAATAACCAATTTAAACTTTGAATAATAAACGCTTGAAATTTGTACTGCTGAAATTGGGCATGTGACACATGATTTGGAAAAAAAATGTTTCAGTTCCTGCTAGTCTTTGAGGTAGAAATAGTTACGGTATCTGGGAAATTGGAGTTGAGGCTATCCACAATCTATGCAATAGTTAGAAGATTGAACAGTTCCTGAGGGTGTGGGGGAAAACAATACAGCGTAGTGACACCAATTTTCAAAATGGAGGACAATGAGAAATTAGCATAGAGTATCACTAATAAAGTTTTCAGGACAAAGAACACAATTAGTGAATTATCAAAAGTCTATGAAAGTAATCAATCTATAACTATAACTATAACTAACAGCTCCATTCTTTAAATGCAGTTATGCAGGAACAATTGGTCCTTGGTACAATTTGGTCATGAAACAACTTCAATAAAATCAAATTTACATCATATTCCATTTAAATTAGTTGCGTTTCTTGCTTTAATCTTTCCAAAAAATGGAATATATTGGCCCAACAGGCATTTGATGTTTTGAATAGAACTGAACTGAAAAGTACACATCTATGAAGTGGGGCAGCAAATGAATAAAGAAGAAACAGAAGCAAAAAGGGGAGACTAAGAGCAAGGCCAAAGTATCCTAAATAATACAAAATGCTAAAGAGCTGGGATCTCATTGAAGAGGCAAGAAGCAGGGGTTGCTGATAGAGAAAGAAGTGGAGATGTGGTGTAGTATTAGACAGTCCCTCGTATCGAGGCTGACTCGCTTCCAAAAAGGGATGAGTTCACAGGTGATTCAATGAGGGAACTGACATTCTAGGTCCCAAACTACATATTGAAGGGGGGGGAAGATGCCTGTGTGTGGATTTTTTTAACGTGGGGTGGCCGTTGCACACCAGCCACTTCAGGGGCTCGACAGAGCGAGGTCTTGATCCAGTGGCAAGAGTTAACCAAGACGACTGGAGACCAAGCTCTGCTGCACGGACCTAGTGCGCACACATGCTCCCACTATCCATAGATCGCAGTGTGGGCTGGCCCGTGCTGCCCCTGGGCCCTCGCCTCTTCTGGGCCCTAGTGGGGGGATGTAGAACAGGGTGCCAGAAGCTGACCAGGAGCCAGCAGTTGAAAGGACGGAGCAATAAAGGGTGGAATTATTTTGTGTGAACATTACAGGACCACACAGGCACTGGGGTGAAAGGTCGAGTAGGGAATGAGACCACCTTAAGGGAAGAGCAGAATTGTAATTCTTTTTAAAGGGAAGCAAGGCACCATGTGTAACGAGGGAGGATTAATTAGTAATCTGGTCGTGCGGGGCACCTTGGGGAAGAGTGACCATAACTTGGCAGAATTCTTCATTAAGATGGAGAGTGACACAATTAATTCAAAGACTAAGGTCCTGAACTTAAAGAAAGGAAACTTCCAACGGTATGAGACGTGAATTGGCTAGGATAGACTGGAGAATGATACTTAAAGGGTTGACGGTGGATAAGCAATGGCAGACATTTAAAGATCACATGGATGAACTACAACAATTGTACATCCCTGTGGCGTAAGAATAAAATAAAGGAAGGTGGCTCAACCGTGGCTAACAAGGGAAATTGGGGAAAAGTGTTAAATCTAAGGAAGAGGCATATAAATTGGCCAGAAAAAGCAGCAAACCTGAGGACTGGGAGAAATTTAGAATTCAGCAGAGGAGGACTAAGGGTTTAATTAGGAGGGGGAAAATAGAGTATGAGAATAAGCTTGCAGGGAACATAAAAAGTGACTGCAAAAGCTTCTATAGATATGTGAAGAGGAAAAGATTAGTGAAGACTAATGCAGGTCCTTTGCAGTCAGAATCAGGTGAATTCATCATGGGGAACAAGGAAATGGCAGACAAATTGAACAAATACTTTGGTTCTGTCTTCAGAGGAAGACATGAATAACCTCCTGAAAATACTAGGGGGCCGAGGGTCTAGCGAGAAGGGGGAACTGGGGGAAATCCTTGTCAGTCAGGAAATGGTGTTAGGGAAATTGAAGGGACTGAAGGCCGATAAATCCCCAGGGCCTGATAGTCTGCATCCCAGAGTACTTAAGGAAGTGGCCCGAGAAATAGTAGATGCATTGGTGGTCATTTTCCAACATTCCATGGACTCTGGATCAGTTCCTATGGATTGGAGGGTAGCTAACGTAACCCCACTTTTTAAAAAAGGAGGGAGAGAGAAAACGGGTAATTCTAAACCGGTTAGCCTGACATCGAGAAAATGCTGGAATCAATTATTAAAGATGTAATAGCAGCAAATCTGGAAAGCAGTGACAGGATCAGTCCAAGTCAGCATGGATTTATGAAAGGGAAATCATGCTTGACAAATCTTCTAGAATTTTGAGGATGTAACCAGTAGAGTGGATAAGGGAGAACCAGTGGGTGTGGTGTATTTGGACTTTCAAAAGGCTTTTGACAACGTCCCACACGAGATTGGTGTGCACAATTAAGACACATGGTATTGGGGGTAATGTATTGATGTGGATAGAGAACAGGTTGGCAGACAGGAAGCAGAGAGTGGGAATAAACGGGTTCTTTTCAGAATGGCAGACAGTGACTAGTGGGGTGCCGCAGGATTTAATGCTGGGTCCCCAGCTATTTACAATATACATTAATGATTTAGACGAAGGAATTGAAGGCAATATCGCCAAGTTTACAGATGACACAAAGCTGGGTGGCAATGTGAGCTGCGAGGAGGATGCCAAGAGGCTGCAGGGGGACTTGGACAGGTTAGGTGAATGGGCACATGCATTGCAGATGCAGTATAATGTGGATAAATGTGAGGTTATCCACTTTGGGGGAAAAAACAGGAAGGCAGATTATCTGAATGGTGACAGATTAGTAAAAGGGGAGGTGCAAAGAGACCTGGGTGTCATGATGCATCAGTCATTGTCGGTAAGCATGCAGGTACAGCAGGCAGTAAAGAAAGCAAATGGCATGCTGGCCTTCATAGCGAGAGGATTTGAGTATAGGAGCAGGGAGGTTTTACTGCAGTTGTACAGGGCCTTGGTGAGACCATACCTTGAGTATTGTGTGCAGTTTTGGTCTCCTAATCCGAGGAAGGATGTGCTTGCTATTGAGTAAGTGCAGCGAAGGTTCACCAGCCTGATTCCTGGGATGGCCAGACTGACATATGAGGAAATTGGTTGGCAGACAGGAAGCAGAGAGTCGGGATAAACGGGTCCTTTTCGGAATGGGAGGCAGTGATTAGTGGAGTGTGTGGAAATTTATTTTTATCTAAGCTGATACCATACGGTATTTGTGTGCCCTTTGCAATATATATATCAAGATGGAGTCCTGGTCCTTCCAGAACTTTCTGCATAAAATCAGTCAGCTTGCATAAACAGCTAAACCTGGTTTGAGATGGCTGATGGCCATCAGACAGCTAGGAGATAAGTCATGCTGAGACAAGTACCCACCCCCCCCTCCCCATGGTGCTCTCCTATTGTCTATACGACAAGTTCCATGCCACCCCACCCTTTTCGAAGTACTCAAACCACCAGCCATTATCTCTTGTAGAGACCTTTCATTTGCTGCAAACAGATAACTGACTCGGAAACTGAACAATCCTGACACAATGCAAGACAGGTAATAGCTCATTACCACACTCTCATGGAGTAATGGCCGGCTGGCCAACTAATAACCCTGACAAAAGGAAATATCTGGAAACCATGTCAGGACAAGGATGTAGTAATTAACTATCTGTATTCACTGACTGCGAGACAGAGCCAATACACAGTTAGAGGCCATAACTTGGGTTTTACTGTATAAATATCGTGAAACTATACCATTTGGGAGGTGTTCACTTAGCCATTGGCTGAGTGTGACCTGCCCCTTGCTCGCAAGTAAATTAAAGAAACTTCTGCCGGAGCTGAAAGTGTCGGAGTCATTCTTTTCGGAGGTCGAGATTTCGACAGTTACTTCTTGGAGGTTCCACCGAGATTGCATACTCTCTGTCCTGTGAGTAAAACGGATACAGGCATAGTGCCTCTCCAGTGAAAGGCTTCAGTGGCCAAAACAAGGTGAGCCTTTTGCTCACAAGAGGTTTCTTCACTGTTGAATTGCATATGTAATCTGTTGTCCACAGGGGAGGTACTGCAATCTACAAGACTCGACATTTAAAAGCTAAAGTTATGTTTTTATAACCACTTCTTTCTCAGCTCGCAAGAAGAGAACGGGTTCTGAAAAAAATCTCGGAACAGCCCGGGGAAGGTTTCAGTAGGTAAGGTAGAAACAGCGCTAGTCGATCGAAAACGGTTCCTGAAGGTTCTTATGTGATAAGATTAGAAAAAAAAAGCACTAATCGATCAAAGGTTCTTATGTGATAAGAGTTTTATTGTTTTTAATTAGGAAAAGGTTCTTATGTGATGAGTAGGAAAAAAAAAAGAGAAGCCCAATCGATCAAAGGTTCTTATGTGATAAGAGTTAGGGTATGGAACCATAAGTTTTATCAGTTTTATAAGTTTTATTAGGATAAGTTAAGGACTCGGTCTGTAGTGGCGTACAACGCAGACTGAGAATTGATTATTTGTTTAGATAGAGTGTAAGGTTATGATTTGTGTACTCGCGTGAATATTGTTTGTCCTAGTTGTCCTTGTTATACTGTTGTGTGCAATACTTTTATGCGACATTGCCATTAGAGAAACGGGAAGAGTCACTCGGGAAAATTGTGATTCGGGAAAAAAAAAACAAGGATTGATTAAGAAAAGAAACAGTAACTGATTGATCAACTACGGTTGGTTCGTGCCAACATATCTCACACACCCAGACTGAGCCCGAATTAAGAGCCTTTTCAGGCCACGTAACGGCCAGGAGAAGTGGGCGTAGAGAACTCGGTTGGCCGAAAGGATTGAGAGATCAGAAACTGTGGAAAATCTTAATCATCCAGAATGGGGGCTGGAGCAAGTAAACCACCAAAAGGGACCTCAGCCCATTTTATGCTCCAGAATTGTGGTCATTCTTCAATTGACCACCTAAGAGAATGGGTAAAATGGACTAAGGGTGAAAACAGGCCAGTTCCACCCGATGGTTCATTTAATTGAGAGAGAATAATCTGTCTAGAAGAATGCCTTATAGACAGAGACCCAGGTAGAAGAGGGGGGAAAAAAAAGTGAATTGGTCGGCGTTTGGAGATTGGAAAAGGGAAGCTGAGGAACGACACGAGAAGAGCCTAAGAGTTAGCAAGCAGTGTACTAGAGGGAGAAAGAAGGGGGATGAACGGGTAGAGCAGGTGAATCGCCCTCGACATAGCAAACATCCATCTGTCATGGTTGCTAAAGAGACAAAGGCACACTCAACAAGTGCCTCTAAGGGTTGGGAAAAAGATGAGAATGAGGAATGGGACGATGATTGGACTCCCTACAGCCATCGACCACCACCGTATGTTCCACCCCCGGGGGGTGCTCCAAGCCAACAAGGAGGAGACGATCCTCGGGCCTGAGCACAGGGAAATGGGGTAACACCCGCTCCCAACAATGCAGGTGCGGCTGCAGGAAAAATAGATCAGTCACAAGGGAATCAATACCATGACGGCCCTGCAGGTGGGCACACGAAGTCTTACCCGTGGACAAGGGCCCGGTGCCCTGGAGCCATCATCATCTGCATACAGAGTAAGACTTTTTCCCAGTCCACTCTCTGGGGGGGCTCCGGTCCCTATTTATCGACCATGATCACCAAGTGAGTTAAGAATAATTGTGGAAGGATTGGCAGACCCTAAAACCAATATTGAAAAGGCCATAGACCAGTTAAAAGTGATCATCTTGTGCCACGAACCCAGTATATTAGATGGTCAAATCTTACTGAAAGCATGGTTAAAGGACACAAAATTTGCCGAACTTGAGATAAAATTCCAAGATTTTAAAACCCATCGAGAGGCTCCGGATGCAGATCCCAGCACGAAGCCAGGAGAGGGGTTCTGGGAAAGATGTTGGGAAGCCTTGCATTCGGTGTTCCCAAGGAAAACGAATTGGTCCAAAATTATGGAAACTACACAAAGAAAGGAGGAGGATGTTGAGGATTATGTAGAAAGAGTGCGAGAGATCATGAACCAATGTTCAGGCATGAAAATAGGAGGTAGAAGCTCCTATGATCAACGCCGTGGTAAACGGGCTACGACCCGAACTCAGAGATCCCTTTAAACTAGTTTGTCTCGGATGGCGACAGGAATCGCTATCCAAGGTTGTATCTATGTTAAAGGACATACAAGAGCGAAACAGAGAATCTAAAAGCAAAGTCTGTTTGTGGAACAAGCAGCTCCAACAACACCCACCCCGGTGACACCGTCCTACGGCCCCCCCCCCCCCAGGGTAGAGGAAGAGGGAGGGGCAGAGGAGAAAATTTCAGGGGAAGAGGGAGAGAAGGTGCAGGGCGGGAACAATGATACCTGTTACAATTGTGGTCAGATTGGACACTGGGCTAGAAATTGCCGGGCAAAACAGCAACAACCAAATTATGATTGGACTCAACAGGCAGGTAATAGAGCACCCCCTCCCCCTCCAGGACCCAACCCGTATGCGGCCCAAGTCCAGGTACATGGCTAGACCTCAGACTAATTTCTCTGTTCAAGATCCATTTGGATCACAGAATCAAAAGCAATTCGGCCAACAACCAAATTGCCCGTATAATGATCAATGATGCCCAATCCCAGACCCGAGTGCTGCGAACAAACAGCTACCCGTCGTTTCGTTAAATGCCATAGGAGAACCTGATAGTGACTTATGGATTCAAAAAAAAAAGAGAAGCTTTATTGAATGGAGAGACACTTTTGTGAATGTCTTGTCTTTGAATGAGAGTGCGTGAATGTCTTGTCTTTGAATGAGAGTGCTTCTGTGTTTTTTTCGTGTGTCTGGAAACCTGTTTGGAAAGGTTGTGGAGTTGCCTGTTTGTTTTAGCTCCACCCACTTTTTCAAACAAAGTGAAGTTTTTAAACCCTTCATAGTGTTGTCCTGTATGTGGGAAGTTTAAGACATTTTAAGTTAGAAGCGCACGTGTGGATTTATTCGGCTGAGAAGTTACGGAGCCAGGAAATGCACAAAGGATAGGTTTGTTGAGACATGGTCCCGGTGGTTAAAAGTTGTAATGCCTTGGGAAGTTGTAGTGTCTTTTTTTTTTTAAAAAGCCTTTGTGGGTCTCTCGAGGTGCAGGCTGGGGGAGTACACTCTCATTGTCCTTGGAGTAAAATCTTGACGCGAAAGCTTCTAGCTCAGTAAGAGGATTTGTTTTTTTTGATAAAGAGTGGCAGTACAATAGTTGAATTGGGATTTTGAGATATTTCAGGTGATCTCCTTGATCAACATTTTGGGTGTATTGGAAAAATCTTGGGTTTGGGAGCCTTTTAATAAAATTATAAAACAAGTACTTTACATTCTGTGATCTGTGAATCACTATAAGCATAAATGAGAAGTCCATGTAACACACCGATTCTTCCGGTTCAGAAGCCCAATAGTGACAAATGGAAGTTTTTCCAAGACCTACGAGCTGTGAATGAATCTACTATATTCTCACAATGCTTAAAGAAGGATTTGGAATGAAGTATCTCGGAATGCTTTCCAGAGTCTTAAGCAGTCCCTCACTTCAGCACCAGCCTTGGGATTACCAGATTACACTAAGCTATTCAACTTATTTGTGCATCACAAAATCGGGTTTTGCACAATCTGTTTTGACTCAGTTACATGGGGACAGGCAGCGACCGGTAGCGTATTTCAGTACCCAACTAGACCCAGTGGCACGCGGACTACCAGGATGTCTTCCTTCGCTGGCAGCAGCTTATTATGCTATGCAACAGGCTCAGACAATAACTCTAAATCATCAGACCATTTTGTACATCCCACACTCTGTCGAGATTTTACTTACTAAATGTGCCACCCAACACCTAACCTCCGCAAGAACCACTAAATATGAAGTTGAACTGTTATCAAATCCGAACCTTATAATTGCTCAGACCCGCCACCTACTATTAATGACGTGCTGACTTTTTAGACACAGGCCAGTACGGAGGAGGTGGTGACCTGGACGAAGGATCAATGTTATAAAAATCCAGAAGGAATATGGGTTCACCACTACGGCCGTGTGGTGGCGCCCAGATCCTTACTTCCATGGATAGCCCGATGTGTTCATACATTCACACATGCAGGCAAAGGGGGGATGGCAGATTATATTTTGGCAACTTGGTATGCACCAGGTATTTCGGCAATTGCAAAACAAATTTGTGAAAATTGTGTTACCTGTCAGACAATGAATCCGGGTAAGACGGAAAAAGTAGAATCTGCCTCCCACCCAAATCCAGTCGGGCCTTTTGTACATTTACAAATGGATTTTATTGAATTACCTATGTGTATGGGATTCAAGTATGTATTAGGTATTGTAGATGTGTTCTCGAGATGGATTGAAGCCTTTCCATGTAAAAAGGCCGATGCCACTACTGTTGCTAAATGTTTGTTAAAGGAAATCGTACCGCGCTTCGGAATCCCTGCTAAGCTTTCTAGTGATAACGGGTCACATTTCACAGGAACTGTTATAAGAGAAATGTGTAAAGCTTTGCAGATTAATCAACGTTTTCATTGCAGTTATCATCCACAATCAGCTGGACTTGTTGAAAGATATCATGGAATGCTTAAAAATAAGCTGGCAAAACTATGCAATGACACTGGACTGAAATGGACAGAACTGCTGCCCTTAGCTTTGATGGTAATGCGATCTGCAACCAACAGAACAACAGGCCTGTCACCGCATGAGATAGTTATGGGACGTCCCCAACGACTACCTTTTACAGCACCATTTACTGCAAAACAAATGGACATCCACAAAATGGAGGAAAATATGTTGAACTATTGTATTGCACTAACCAAATGTATTTCCAGCTTTCATTCACAGGTAAAGGAAGCTCAAGTCAAGCCAACGGAAGGGAAGTGTCATAACCTGGAGCCAGGGGAATTCGTTTACATCAAGATTTTAAAAAGAAAAAGCAGTCTACAGCCAAGATTCGAAGGACCATACCAGGTCTTGCTGGCGACCAATACTGCAATCAAGGTAAAGGAAAGACCAACATGGATCCACGCATCCCATTGCAAACGGGCACCCGACCAGGAGGAAGGGAAGAAGGAACCAGAGGAATAGAAAAAGGAAGACTGAATAAGGAACTGTATGGACTATGGGGACTGATGGTGCTGGGCTTGACAGGGTTTTACTTTGCATTATTGATTACACCAGGGGTACAGATCCGCCACCGAAGGGAATTGAAAGTAAACGTATTTATGGCACTGAGTCATAGGTATGCTCAAGAAAGAAGCTTGTCGAGTTGTTGGATATGTTCCCATGTACCTGTCCACTCCGAAGGGGGTATTCCCCTGAGATCTGTCCCCTTTAACAAATCAGAAATGGTAGAATGGTTGACAGTGCAAAATAGGACAAACCTAACTAAGGGGCCAGAAACGAAGGAACAAACAGAAGGGAGGTCGGCAGGATATAAACTTACAGCCTTCCAGGGATGGTACCAGCCCAATTATGATAATAACCATCAGCCTCCCTTCCTAAGCATTACTCCCAGAATAGGAAATCCTGAAGGTATAATATGCCTAGTAAGTAATGAGACTAAAGGACCAGAAATGGGACGCAAGTGTTCCCAAATGACTAAATGGCAAGCCACAACTAATCCCACTGATGGGAGAAGGATAGCATCCGTTGGCTGGACAACGGTCCATAACAAAGCCCCAGGTGAAGGGTGGGAGAAACTATGTTACCTAATGAGACCACGGCTAGAGTTATGGAGAGCAACAACTGCTGAAGGCTCTTGTGTGGAAATGGAAATGGAGAGACTGTACAAGATCAGAATGGATTAGGTTGTCCTTGTGAAGGACAAAATGGGGGAATGTGGAAATGTATTTTTATCTAAGCTGATACCATATGGTATTTGTGTGCCCTTTGCAATATATATATCAAAATGGAGTCCTGGTCCTTCCAGAACTTTCTGCATAAAATCAGTCAGCTTGCATAAACAGCTAAACCTGGTTTGAGATGGCTGATGGCCATCATCAGACAGCTAGGAGACAAGTCATGCTGAGACAAGTACCCCCCCCCCCCCCCGCCATGGTGCTCTCCTATTGTCTATACGACAAGTCCCATGCCACCCCACCCTTTTCGAAGTACTCAAACCACCAGCCATCATCTCTTGTAGAGACCTCATCCATTTGATGCAAACAGATAACTGACTAGGAAACTGAACAATCCTGACACAATGCAAGACAGGTAATAGCTCATTACCACACTCTCATGGAGTAATGGCCGGCTGGCCAACTAATAACCCTGACAAAAGGAAATATCTGGAAACCATGTCAGGACAAGGATGTAGTAATTAACTCTTTATCTGTATTCACTGACTGCGAGACAGAGCCAATAACAGGGAGAGGCCATAACTTGGGTTTTACTGTATAAATATCTTGTGAAACTGTACCATTTGGGAGGTGTTCACTTAGCCCTTGACTGAGTGTGACCTGCCCCTTGCTAGCAAGTAAATTAAAGAAACTTCTGCCGGAGCTGAAAGTGTCGGAGTCATTCTTTTCGGAGGTCGAGATTTCGACAAGTGCCATAGGGCTCAGTGCTGGGACCCCAGCTCTTTACATTATACATTGATGATTTGGATGAAGGAATTGAGTGTAATACCTCCAAGTTTTCAGATGACACTAAACTGGGTGGTGGTATGAGTGTTGTGAGGAGGATGCTAAGAGGCTGCAGGGTGATTTGGACAGGTTGGGTGAGTGGGCAAATGCATGGCAGATGCAGTATAATGTGGATAAATGTGAGGTTATCCACTTTGGTGGCAGAAACGCGAGGGCAGAGTATTATCTGAATGGTGACAGATTGGGAAAACGGGAGGTGCAACAAAACCTGGGTGTCATGGTTCATCAGTCATTGAAAGCTGGCATGCAGGTGCAGCAGGCGGTGAAGGCAGCAAATGGCATGTTGGTCTTCATAGCTAGGGGATTTGAGTATAGGAGCAGGGAGGTCTTACTGCAGTTGTACAGGGCCTTGGTGAGGTCTCACCTGGAATAGTGTGCTCAGTTTTGGTCTCCTAATCTGAGGAAGGATGTTCTTGCTTTTGAGGGAGTGCAGCGAACGTTCACCAGACTGATTCCAGGGATGGTTGGACTGACATATGAGGAGAGACTGGATCAACTGGACCTTTATACACTGGAGTTTAGAAGGATGAGAGGGGATCTCATAGAAACGTATAAGATTCTGACGGGACTGGACAGGTTAGATGCAGGAAGAATGTTCCCGATGTTGGGGAAGTCCAGAACCAGGGGACACAGTCTTAGAATAAGGGATAGGCCATATAGGATTGAGATGAGGAGGAACTTCTTCACTCAGAGTTGTTAACCTGTGGAATTCCCTACCGCAGAGAGTCTTTGATGCCAGTTCATTGCATATATTCAAGAGGGAGTTAGATATAGCCCTTACGGCTAAAGGGATCAAGGGGTATGGAGAGAAAGCGGGAAAGGGGTACTGAGGTGAATGATCAGCCATGATCATATTGAATGGTGGTGCAGGCTCGAAGGGCCGAATGGCCCACGCCTGCACCTATTTTCTATGTTTCTAAGACTGGATCGGCTAGGCTTATACTCACTGGAATTTAGAAGAATGAGAGGGGATCTCACAGAAACTTATAAAATTCTGACGGGACTGGACAGGTTAGATGCAGGTAGGATGTTCCCGATGTTGGGGAAGTCCAGAACCAGGGGTCACACTCTAAAGATAAGGGATAAGCCATATAGGACCGAGATGAGGAGAAACATTTTCACTGAGAGAGTTGTGAACCTGTGGCATTCTCGGTCACAAAAAGTTGTTGAGTCCAGTTCGTTGGACATATTCAAAAGGGAGTTGGATGTGGCCCTAAAAGCTGAAGGGATCAGGGGGTATGGAGAGAAGGCAGGGTTGGGGTACTGAGGTTGCATGATCAGTCATGATCATATTGAATGGTGGTGCAGGCTCGAAGGGCCGAATGGCCTACTCCTGCACCTATTTTCTATGTTTCTATAATGTCAATTTGGTAGCAGGGAGCAGTTGCAGCAAAAAAGTGTGTTAATTTCCCCCCCCGCCAGCAAGGGCTGTCATGGGAGAACAGGGCTGTGATGCGGAACTGTGGAAAACCAACCAGGTATAACAGCCAATAGTACAGCACGGCAGTGGAGGGGGGACCCACAGAACCAGCCGTGGGCAATGTTATTGTCTGAAGAAAAAAAGTATAACACTGTTTTTATTCCTCTCTTTTTGGGGCGATGGGGGAGTCGGGGGGCGATGGGTATCATAATAGCTGTTTCTGAATCCAAGGTCAACAGTACTCATTATTAAAAAAAATAAATAAATAAATAAAAAGAGCAGGGTGTCATTTTCTTCTCCAACCCTCAAGTGGTTGTGGGCAAAATCATTATTTTTCAAAACTTGAGGGAGCAGACAGTGCCACCACAAGTATCGATATATAAATGTCAAAATATTTACTTATAATTTAGAAAAAAAGATGTAGGGAAGAAAATGGCAGAAAGGAGGGAATTGGGAAACTCGTCACACACCAGTTAGTGGTCACAACGCACAACTACATGATGACAGCCACCTATTTACATTGGAAAATTCCCAGTGATACATTGTAAGTGTTTTACATTCTAAGTATCAGGATTTTTGGTGACACAAGTGTTACCAAAAACATGACAAAGTTGGACAAGAAGCATGCATATATACAAGGTTTTTAATAGATTTACTTATTTTATACTAATGAATAGTATGTGGCATTGTATGCAGTAAATCAATGCATACAATCTTTCTCTTACTTGTCTATCATCTTTGTGCTGGCTCATTTTCTCTTCTCTGTCCTTTTCTTTTGAGGTTAGGATGGCCTGGCGAGGAAAGAACCTGTTGAGGCCTGCAGGCTGCATTTTCTACCGGCAGGCACGGGTAGGCAAGGAAGGGATGCTATAAAAGGCCGCAGGGTGTACTTTCAATGATGGGTGCATGGTGGCAGTGAAGAGGGGGATCCAGCGAAGGCTGCAAGCCAGCAGGATCGCATGGGAAGGTAACTATGACCAATCTAGGGCAGCAGAGTTTCTTTGGGAAAGGAAAACACCAGGTGCTTTGAACCACAGATGGTTCATTGGGAAGCATTCAAACGGATTTGCAGGCCAGATTTTGGTCACGTTGATCAGCTGCTTCTGGTGCAGAGCAACTGATTACTGTTGCACCGGCAGTCATTGGACATTTCACAGATAGCTCCAATAGGTCCAATGTCCTCTTCTAGAAATTGATAGAAATTAAACATCCCATGCTATGCTGAGGTCACCCATAATACACCTCCTCTGAGGGATCAGTTAAAGTGAAGGACATTTTGATGGCCTCTCCTGATTGCTGCATCAAAGTAAAGATCTTTGCAGCAATTGAGGCACCCAATCCCTACACGACTAAAGGCAGGATGAGCAGGTTGAGCTTCTCAACTTTTCCCCCCCCAGTTTTCGAAACCTTCTAGCAGAGGTTACAAAGCGAGGCGTAGGCGTACACGTAAAAGATCCATGGCGATTCAGAGGAGAGGGGAGTTCTTTGGGTGTCTTGCCAATGTTTATCCCTCAACCAACTTCACTAAAGCAGATTATCTGGTCATTTCTCTCATTGTTGCTTGTGGGTCCCTGCAGTATGCAAATTGACTTGAGTTTCCTTACGCTAGAAAGAATAAACTTGAATTTAAAGAGACTTCCATGACTTCAGGATGCTTTACAGCCAATTAAGTACTTTTGAAGTGTAATCACTGTTGGAAAAAAGGAAAAACGGCAGTCAAATGTGCACACAGCAGCTTCCACAAACAGTAAGAAAATAATGACCAGATCATCAGTTTTAAAGGAGTTAATTGAGGGATAATTATTGGGCAGGACACTGGGCAAACTTCCCTGTTCTTCGTCGATTAATACCGTGAGATCGGTTACATCCAGCTGAGGGGACAGGCGGGGCTTCGGTTTAATGTCCTATTATAATAGTTACTACCCTTCAAAATTACCTCCGACTGCAAAACATTTTGGGGTCATGAAAGACACTATATAAATAAATGCAAATTCTTATTTTTACAATTGGAGACGAAACAGGCCGATTGCCTTTAAAGTGCATAAAAGAAAAATTGCAAAGGACTCCAAATTACTAGTATGATTAACAATTCCAGAGAAATAACTTATTTTCCAAAATGTAGCATGCTCCAATTATTGAATAGTCTTCAAAGGCTTTTAGCAAAAATCAGAAGCCTGGTTTGAATTTCAAAAGGCGGTTACTTCCAAGACATAATTTCAATGCTATATATACTATTTAGATGGCATTTCCGAATGCCATTACATGAAATTAATTAGGCTCGGCTTTCATTCACATAAATAATTCAGAAGCTGGCACATTGCAAAATTTGCATTATTGTAATAGGCTGCTAAACATTAACAGATTGATAGTAGTTTGCAGCATATGTCAGTTTGTTAGGAAAAAGTTTAGTCCTACCGGACGGGCTCCACTTAGACCGTGCTGGGACTAGGGTTCTAGCGAATCAAATAACTCGGGTTGTAGAGAGGGCTTTAAACCAAGTAGTGGGGGTGGGGGGGAATTCAGGTGTGCGAAAATTTAAAAAGTCAAACAAGGAGAAGACAATAAATCAGGGTAGCACTGGGGGACCGATCCTTTATCCCCTTCAACATGAAGTCAGATTACCTGAAGGTGTTGGGAATATGGTTCGGAGCGGACGGGACGTGCGCCAAAAACTGGAAGGTGCGTATCGCTAAAGCCAAACATACACTGGGATGGTGGAAGCTGCGCTCCCTCTTCATTGCAGGAAAGAACCTGGTCATCAGGAGTGAGGTGCTCTTAGTGTTGTTGTACGTGGCGCAGGTTTGGCCCATACCCCGCTCCTGTGCCATGGCAGTCACCCGAGCCGTCTTCCACTTCGTCTGGAGATCGAAAATGGACCATGTCCGCAGAGACACGATGTACAAATCCCTGGACGAGGGAGGAAAGGAAGTTCCGAACGTGGCCCTCATCCTGATGGCCACTTTTGTGTGCTGCTGCATCAAGCTGTGCATAGACCCTTCGTACACAAACACCAAGTGTCAGTACGTGCTAAGATTCTATCTGTCCCTGGTGTTGCGAAGGATGGGTCTGGCCAGGTTGCCGCCGAACGCTCCAACCAGTTGGACTATGCCTCACCACCTGTCCTTCGTGGAAAAGTTTTTCAACGAAAACACCTTTGACCACAAAGCCATAAAAGCAGTGGTCGGCACGCAAGGTCCTGGACGCCGTACGGAAGATGATGGATCCTGTCGGGCAGTTCCCCGAGCAGACTGTCGAACTTGTTGGTGGAATGTCTCATCACCAGAGCTTTCACACAAGCACCAAGGCGTAGCTTGGTTGGCGGTGAGAAGGGCCCTACCCGTCAGATCCTTCATACACAGCCGAGGTTTCAGAGACACGGCACTCTGCCCCCGAGTCGGCTGTGGAGCGGACGAGACCGTCATCCATCTCCTTCGGGATTGCCCCTTTGCAAGGCAGGTCTGGAAGAAGATGCAGTGGTTGCTGTCGAGGTTCATCCCAAGCAGCTCCATAACACAGGACTCTGTGCTCTGCAGACTGTTCCCAGGGACACACGAGACAGACATCATCTGCTGCTGGAGAGCCATCAACTCAGTGAAAGACGCACTTTGGTCTTCCCGAAACTTGCTGGTCTTCCAGAGCAAGATGTCCACGGCCGAGTGTTGCAGACTGGCGCAATCCAAGGTCCAGGAGTACGTGCTGAGGGGCGCACTAAAGGTTGGTGCAGTCGCCGCAAAGGCACAATGGGGAAGAGCCACAGTTTAAGGCCTTTCCGCCAGGAAATGGAATCAGATCCCCCTCGGGCTGTACTTGTTAATCTGCTTGTATATATAGAGCACCATGTACTGAAAAACACCTGTGTTGTGCCATGTATAATGAAAGTCTCTGCACTGTTTAATAACTTGTAAAGAAATGTAAAGGTATTCCCATCCGTTCCGTGTACTGCTTTCATCTGCATAGTGCTACATGTAACGTGATTCGTGATCGGTATTGAACTGTATCCTGGAATGTAATGTAAACCTGTTCTCATCTGCTCCATGTAATACCCTTATTTGCACTGTACTACATGTAACGTGATTTATGGATTGTACTAAACTGTACCTTGAAATGAAATGCACGCTAGTGCATTGTATGGAACTGCTGTCAGCATCCAAACCAATTGTATGGAATTGCTGACTGCAAGGTTCTGAACTATTTTCCAAAGTATTGAACATTTTATAGGAATACAGTATATTTTTGAAAAAATAAAAACCAAAGCATGCCAGGAAGGGACAGAGTGTATAAACATAAAGGTGAATCAGAAAGTGGGGTCAAAACAGGAAAAAAACAAATTTAAAAGCTCTTTATCTGAATGCACGCAGCATTTGTAACAAAATAGAGGAGTTGACGGCACAGAAACAAATGGGTATGATTTGATAGCTATTACAGGGACGTGGTTGCAAGGTGACCAGGACTGGGAATTAAATATTCAGGGGTATTTGACAATTCGGAAGGACAGACAGAAAGGAAAAGGAAGTGGGGTAGCACTGCTAATAAAGGATGGGATCAGTGCGTTAGTGAGAAACGATATTGGCTCAGAGGATCAAGATGTTGAATCAGTTTGAGTGGAGATAAGGAATAATAAGGGGAAAAAGTCACTGGTGGACGTAGTGTATAAGTTCTCTAACAGTAGCTGCACTGTTGGACGAAGTATAAATCAAGAAATAATGGAGGCTTGTAATCATAGGCAGTCCCTCGGAATCGAGGAAGACTTGCTTCCACTCCTGAAGTGAATTATTTGGTGGCTGTACAGTCCAATACGAGAGCTACAGACTCTGTCACAGGTAGAGCACTTGTTTTGGGAGTCTCGTGTCTGGCATGCGGACTGTGTGGCCTGCCCAGCGGAGCTGATTGAGTGTGGTCAGTGCTTCAATGCTGGGGATATTAAAAAAGGAGGGAGAGAGAAAACAGGGAATTATAGACTGGTCAGCCTGACATCGGTAGTGGGTAAAATGATGGAATCAATTATTAAGGATGTCATAGCAGTTCATTTGGAAAGAGGTAATATGATAGGTCCAAGTCAGCATGGATTTGTGAAAGGGAAATCATGCTTGACAAATCTTCTGGAATTTTTTTGAGGATGTTTCCAGTAGAGTGGACAAGGGAGAACCAGTTGATGTGGTATATTTGGACTTTCAGAAGGCTTTCGACAAGGTCCCACACAAGAGATTAATGTGCAAAGTTAAAGCACATGGGATTGGGGGTAGTGTGCTGACGTGGATTGAGAACTGGTTGTCAGACAGGAAGCAAAGAGTAGGAGTAAATGGGGACTTTTCAGAATGGCAGGCAGTGACTAGTGGGGTACCGCAAGGTTCTGTGCTGGGGCCCCAGCTGTTTACACTGTACATTAATGATTTAGACGAAGGGATTAAATGTAGTATCTCCAAATTTGCAGATGACACTAAGTTGGGTGGCAGTGTGAGCTGCGAGGAGGATGCTATGAGGCTGCAGAGCGACTTGGATAAGTTAGGTGAGTGGGCAAATGCATGGCAGATGAAGTATAATGTGGATAAATGTGAGGCTATCCACTTTGGTGGTAAAAACAGAGACACAGACTATTATCTGAATGGTGACAGATTAGGAAAAGGGGAGGTGCAAAGAGACCTGGGTGTCATGGTACATCAGTCATTGAAGGTTGGCATGCAGGAACAGCAGGCGGTTAAGAAAGCAAATGGCATGTTGGCCTTCATAGCGAGGGGATTTGAGTACAGGGGGGGCAGGGAGGTGTTGCTACAATTGTACAGGGCCTTGGTGAGGCCACACCTGGAGTATTGTGTACAGTTTTGGTCTCCTAACCTGAGGAAGGACATTCTTGCTATTGAGGGAGTGCAGCGAAGGTTCACCAGACTGATTCCCGGGATGGCAGGACTGACCTATCAAGAAAGACTGGATCAACTGGGCTTGTATTCACTGGAGTTCAGAAGAATGAGAGGGGACCTCATAGAAACGTTTAAAATTCTGACGGGGTTAGACAGGTTAGATGCAGGAAGAATGTTCCCAATGTTGGGGAAGTCCAGAACCAGGGGACACAGTCTAAGGATAAGGGGGAAGCCATTTAGGACCGAGATGAGGAGGAATTTCTTCACCCAGAGAGTGGTGAACCTGTGGAATTCTCTACCACAGAAAGTTGTTGAGGCCAATTCACTAAATATATTCAAAAAGGAGTTAGATGAAGTCCTTACTACTAGGGGGATCAAGGGGTATGGCGAGAAAGCAGGAAGGGGGTACTGAAGTTGCATGTTCAGCCATGAACTCATTGAATGTCGGTGCAGGCTAGAAGGGCCAAATGGCCTACTCCTGCACCTATTTTCTATGTTTCTATTAGCCTGAGTGAGGATGCTGATGTTGATGTTGGTGCACCGGTCCTCCCAGGGGATTTGTAGGAACTTGCCGAGACATCTTTGGTGATATTTCTCCAGCAACTTGAGGTGTCTACTGTACATGGTCTGCGTCTCTGAGCCATAGAGGGCAGGTATTACTACAGCCCTGTAGACCATGAGCTTGATGGCAGTTTGGAGGGCCTGGTCTTCAATCACTCTTTTCCTCAGGCAACCGAAGGCTGCACTGGTACACTGGAGGCGGTGTTGGATCTCGTCGTCGATGCCTGCTCTTGTTGATAGGAGGCTCCCGAGATATGGGAAGTGGTCTACGGCGTCCAGGACCACGCCGTGGATCTTGATGGCTGGTGGGGGGGGGGGGGGGGCTGCTGTGTGGTGAGGACAGGCTGGTGGAGGACCTTTGTCTTACGGATGTTTAGCGTAAGGCCCATGCTTTCATACTCCTCAGTAAATATACATCGACTATGTCCTGGAGTGCGGCCTCTGTACGTGCGCAGACACAGGCATCGTCCGCGTATTGTAGCTCGACGACAGAGGTTGGGGTGGTCTTGGATCTGGCCTGGAGATGGCGCATGTTGAACAGGTTCCCACTGGTTCTGTAGTTTAGTTCCACTCCAACGGGGAGCTTGTTGCCTGTGAGATGGAGCATGGCGGCGAGAAAGATTGAAAAGAGGGTTGGGGCAATGACGCAGCCCTGTTTGACCCGGGTCTGGACTTGAATTGGGTCTGAGATGGATCCATTGGTAAGGATCACGGTCTGCATGTTGTCGTGGAGCAGGCGGAGGATGGTGACGAACTTTTGGGGGCATCCGAAACGGAGGACGACACTCCATAAACCCTCGCGGTTGACAGTGTCAAAGGCCTTTGTAAGGTCGAAGGCGGACATGTATCAGGGCTGGCGCTGTTCCCTGTATTTTTCCTGTGGCTGTCGCGCTGCAAAAATCATGTCCGTTGTGCCCCGTAGAGGACGAAATCCACACTGTGACTCCGGGAGGAGCTCCTTGGCCACAGGGAGACGACGGTTGAGGAGGACTCTAGCGACGACTTTCCCAGTGGCTGATAGCAGGGAGATTCCTCTGTAGTTGCCACAGTCAGACTTGTCCCCTTTTTTAAAGATGGTCACGATTACTGCATCTGAGATCCCCCGACATGCTCTCCTCCCTCCAGATGATAGAGATGAGGTCATGTATTCGTGCCAGCAGTGCCTCTCCGCCATACTTCCAATGCCTCAGCAGGGATTCCGTCCGCACCCATAGCCTTGTTGTTTTTGAGCTGTCTTATGGCTTTTTCTACCTCGTGCAGTGTTGGGATCTCACTGAGGTGGTGGCGGGTAGAATGCTGCAGGATGGAGTCGACAACACTCGAGTCAAAGGCAGAGTCTCGGTTAAGGAGATCTTCGAAGTGCTCCTTCCAGCGGGCCCTGACTGCCTCGGTGTCCTTGATGAGTGTTTCCCCATTCTTGACCAGCAGTGGGGTGAGGCCTTGGGTGTTTGGCCTTGACTGCGATGAAGAAGCCTCGCACATCATGGTTGTCGGCCAGCTGCTACATCTCCTGTGCTTTCTTCATCCACCACCTGTTCTTTAGGTCCCGGGTTTTTTTGTTGGACCGCAGCCTTGAGCCATCTGTAATGCTGTTTTGCTGTTCACGCATTGGGTTGTTGTTTAAGGCTCAGAAATGCCCTGCGCTTGCAATCTATTAGCTCTTGGATCTCCTGATCACTCTCATCAAACCAGTCCTGGTGCTTCCTGGTTGAGTAACCGAGTGTCTCTTTGCAGGCACTAGTTATGGAGGCCTGGAGGGCAGACCAAGCGCTGTGGGCATTCTGTGTCTCGGGGTTGTCAAGGCACGCCAGGTTAGTTGTGAGGCGCTGGCTGTATAGGGCTCTCTTAGCTGGGTCCTTAAGTGCTCCGGCATTGACGGAATGGTAATAATCATGGGCGATTTTATCCTTCATATTGATTGGACCAAGAAAATTGGCCAGGGCAGCCTTGAGAAAGTGTTCATAGAGCGCATCCGGGATAGTTTCCTTGAACAGTACGTTACGGAACCAACCAGGGAGCAGGCTATCTTAGATCCGGCATTGTGTAATGAGACAGGATTAATAAATGATCTCATAGTAAAGGATCCTTGAGGAATGAGTGACCATATCATGGTTGAGTTTAAGATTCAGTTGGAGGATGAGAAAGTTGGTTCTCAAACCAGTGTCCTAAGCTTAACTAAAGGAGACTGCAAAGGTATGAGCGCAGAGTTGGCTAAAGTGGACTGGAAAAATAGAATAACGTATGGGATGGTTTGTTGAGCAGTGACAGACATTGGAGATATTTCATAATTCGCAACAAAAATATATGCCAATGAGAAGGAAAGACTGTGAGAGAAGGGATAACCATCTGTGGCTAACTAAGAAAATAAGGGATGGTATCAAATTGAAAACAAGGGCATACAATGTGGCCAAGACTAGTGAGAGGCCAGAGGATTGGGAAACTTTTAAAAGGCAGCAAAAAATGTTAGAGGGGAAGATAGATTATGAAAGTAAATGAGCACAAAATATAAAAACAGATAGCAAGAGTTTCTACAGGTACATAAAAAGGAAAAGAGTGGCTAAAGTAAACGTTGGTCCCATAGAGGATGAGACTGGAGAATTAATAATGGAAACCAGTGAAATGGCAGGGACATTGAACAAATATTTTGTATCGGTCTTCATGGTAGAAAACACTAAAAACATTCCAATAGTGGATAATCAAGGGGCTATAGGGAGGGTGGAAATTAATACAATTACTAAAGAAGTAGTACTCAGTAAAATAATGGGACTAAAGACGGACAAGTCCCCTGGACCTGATGGCTTACATCCTAGGGTCTTAAAAGAGGTGGCTTCAGAGATAGTGGATGCATTGGTTGTAATCTAACAAAATTCCCTGGATTCTGGGGCGGTCCCAGTAGATTGGAAAACCACAAATATAACACCCCTATTTTAAAAACGAGGCAGACAAAAAGCAGGAAACTATAGACCAGTTAGCCTAACATCTGTCATTGGGAAAATGCTGGAGTCCATTATTAAGGAAGCAGTAGCGGGACATTTGGAAAAACATAATACAATCAAGCAGAGTCAGCATGGCTTTATGAAAGGGAAATCATGTTTAACAAATTTGCTGGAGTTCTTGGAGGATGTAATGAGCAGGGTGGATAAGGGGGAAACCAATGGATGTGGTGCAATTGGATTCCCAGAAGGCATTTGATAAGGTGCCTCATAAAAGGTTACTGCACAAAGTAAAAGTTCACAGGATTCGGGGTAATATAGTAACATGGATAGAGGATTGGCTAACTATCAGAACACAGTCGGGATAAATGGGTCACTTTCCGGTTGGCAGTGACTAGTAGGGTGCCGCTGGGTCCTCAACTATTTACAATCTATATTAATGACTTGGATGAAGGGACCGAGTGTAATGTAGCCAAGTTTGATGATGATACAAAGATGGGTGGGAAAGCAAATTGTGAGGAAGACAAAAAATCTGCAAAGGGATAGACAGGCTAAGTGAGTGGGCAAAAATTTGTCACTTGGGAGTATAATGTGGAATAGTGTGAGGTTATCCACTTTGGCAGAAAAAATAGAAAATCAAATTACAATTTAAAAGGAGAAAAATTGCAAAGTGTTGCCATACAGGGGGACCTTGTGCATGAAACACAAAGTTAGTATGCAGGTACAGCAAGTAATCAGGAAGGCAAATGGAATGTTGGTTTTTATTGCATGGTGGGGAGAGAGTATAAAAGCAGAGAAGTCCTGCTACAACTGTACAGGGTATTGGTAAGGCCACACCTAGAGTACTGCGTACAGTTTTGGTCTCCGTATTTAAGTATATACTTGCATTGAAGGCTGTTCAGAGAATGTTCACGAGGTTGATTCTGGAAATGAGGGGGTTGACTTATGAAGATAGGCTGAGTAGATTGGGCCTATACATATTGGAGTTCAGAAGAATGAGAGGTTATCTTATCGAAACATATAAGATAATGGAGGGGGCTCAACAAGGTGGATGCAGAGAGGATGTTTCCACTCATAGGGGAAACTAAAACTAGGGGACATAGTCTCAAAATAAGGGGCTGCCCATTTAAAACTGAGGAGGAATTTCTTCTCAGAGGTTTGTAAATCTGTGGAATTCTCTGCCCAAGGAAGCAGTTGAGGTTAGCTCATTGAATGTATTCAAATCACAGATAGATAGATTTTTAACCAATAAGGGAATTAAGGGTTATGGGGAGCGTGCAGGTAAGTGGAGTTAGGTCCACGGCCAGATCAGCCATGATCTTGTTGAATGGCGGAGCAGGCTCGAGGGGCTAGATGGCTTACTCCTGTTCCTAATTCTTATGTTCTTATGTTAGGAGTAGGCCATTCAGTCCTTCGAGCCTGCACCACCATTCAATCGGATCATGGCTGGTCATTCCCTCAGTACCCCTTTCCTGCTTTCTCTCCATACTCCTTGATCCTTTAGCCATAAGGGCCATTCCTCTTGAATATATCCAATGAACTGGCATCAACAACTCTCTACGGTAGGGAATTCCACAGGTTAACAACTCTGAGTGAAGAAGTTTCTCATCTCAGTCCTAAATGGCCTACCCCTTATCCTTAGACTATGTCCCCTGGTTCTGGACTTCCCCAACAACGGGAACATTCTTCCTGCATCTAACCTGTCCAGCCCGTCAAAATTTTTTATGTTTCTATGAGATCCCCTCTCATTCTTCTAAACTCGTGAGTACAGGCCGAGTCGATCCAGTCTCTCCTCATGTCAGTCCTGCCATCCCAAGAATCAGTCTGGTGAACCTTCGCTGCACTCCCTCAATAGCAAGAACGTCCTTCCTCAGATTAGGAGACCAAAACAGAACACAATATTCCAGGTGACACCTCACCAAGACCTCCCTGCTCCTATACTCAAATCCCATAGCTGTGAAAGCCAACATACCATTTGCCTTCTTCACTGCCTGCCGTACCTGCATGCCAACTTTCAATGACTGATGTACCATGACACCCAGGTCTCTTTGCACCTCCCCTTTTCCTAATCTGCCGCCATTCATATAATATTCTGCCTTCGTGTTTTTGCCACCAAAGTGGATAACCTCACATTTATCCACATTATACGGCATCTGCCACTCGTTTGCCCATTCACCTAACCTGTCCAAGTCACCCTGCAGCCTTTTAGCATCCTCCTCACCGCTCACACCACCACCCAGTTTAGTGTCATCTGCAAACTTGGAGATATTACAATATACATTAATGATTTGGATGAGGGAATTGAGTGTAAGTAGCTGGGGTCCCAGCACTGAGCCCTGCGGCACCCCACGAGTCACTGCCTGCCATTGTGAAAAGCACCTGTTTATCCCGACTCTCTGCTTCCTGTCTGCCAACTAGTTCTCTATCCACATCAGTACATTACCCCCAATACCATGTGCTTTAATTTTGCACACCAATCTCTTGTGTGGGACCTTGTCAAAAGACTTTTGAAAGTCCAAATACACCACATTCACTGGTTTCTTCCTTGTCCACTCAACCAGTTACATCCTCAAAAAATTCTAGAAGATTTGTCAAGCAGGATTTCCCTTTCATAAATTCATGCTGACTTGGACCGATCCCGTCACTGCTTTCCAAATGTGCTGCTATTTCATCTTTAATTGATTCCAACATTTTCCCCACTACTGATGTCAGGCTAACCGGTCTATAATTACCCACTTTCTCTCTCCCTCCCTTCTTAAAAAGTGATGTTACATTAGCTACCCTCCAGTCCATAGAAACCGATCCAGAGTCGATGGACTGTTGGAAAATGATCACCAATGCATCCACTATTTCTAGGGCTACTTCCTTAAGTACTCTGGGATGCAGACTATCAGGCCCCGGGGATTTATCGGCCTTCAATCCCATCAATTTTCCTAACACAATTTCCCGCCTAATAAGGATTTCCTTCAGTTCCTCCTTCTCACTGGACCCTCGGTCCCCTAGTATTTCCGGAAGGTTATTCGTGACTTCCTTTGTGAAGACAAAACCAAACTATTTGTTTAACTGGTCCGCCAATTCTTTGTTCCCCATTATAAATTCACCTGAATCTGACTTGCAAGGGACCTACGTTTGTCTTCTCTAATCTTTTTCGCTTCACATAGCTATAGAAGCTTTTGCAGTCAGTTTTTATGTTCCCAGCAAGCTTCCTCTCGTACTCTATTTTCCCCCTCCTAATTAAACCCTTTTGTCCTCCTCTGCTGTATTACAAAATTCTGCCAGTCCTCAGGTTTGCTGCTTTTTCTGGCCAATTTATATGCCTCTTCCTTGGATTTTACACTATCCTTAATTTCCCTTATTAGCCACCTCCCCATTTTATTTTTACTCTAGACAGGGATGTACTTTTGTTGAAGTTCATCCATGTGATCTTTAAATGTTTGCCATTGCCTATCCACCGTCAACCCTTTAAGTATTACTCGCCAGTCTATTCTAGCCAATTCACGTCTCATACCATCAAAGTTACCTTTCCTTAAGTTCAGGACTCGAGTCTCTGAATTAACTGTCACGCTCCATCTTAATAAAGAATTCTACCATGTTATGGTCACTCTTCCTCAAGGGGCCTCACACAACAAGATTAGTCCTTTCGCATTACACATCACCCAGTCTAGGATGGCCAACCCTCTAGTTGGCTCCTCGACATATTGGTCTCGAAAACCATCCCTAATACACTCCAGGAAATCCTCCTCCACTGCATTGCTACCAGTTTGGTTAGTCCAATCAATATGTAGATTAAAGTCGCTCATGATAACTGCTGTATCTTTATTGCATGCATCCTTAATTTCTTGTTTGATGCTGTCCCCAACCTCACTACTACTGTTTGGTGGTCTGTACACAACTCCCACTAGCGTTTTCTGCCCTTTGGTATTTCGCAGCTCCACCCATACCGATTCCACATCATCCAAGCTAATGTCCTTCCTTACTATTGCATTAATTATCTCTTTAACCGGCAACGCCACCCTACCTCCTTTTCCTTTCTGTCTATCCTTCCTAAATATTGACTACCCCTGGATGTTGAGTTCCCAGCCTTGGTAACCCTGGAACCATGTTTCCGTGATGCCAATTGCATCATATCCATTAACTGCTATCTGCGCAGTTAAATCGTCCACCTTATTGCGAATACTCCTCGCATTGAGGCACAGAGCCTTCAGGCTTGTCTTTTTAAACACCTGTTGCCCCTTTAGAATTTTGCTCTAATGTGGCCCTTTTTGCCTTGGGTTTCTCTGCCCTCCACTTTTGCTTTTCCTCTTTCTATCTTTTGCTTCTGCCCCCATTTTACTTTCCTCTGTCTCCCTGCATAGGTTCCCACCCCACTGCCATATTAGTTTAATCTCTCCCCAACAGCACTAGCAAACACTCCCCCTAGGACATTGGTTCCAGTCCTGCCCAGGTGCAGACCGTCCAGTTTTGTACTGGTCCCACCTCCCCCAGAACCAGTTCCAATGTCCCAGGAATTGGAATGCCTCCCTTCTGCACCACTCCTCAAGCCACGTATTCATCTGAGCTATCCTGCGATTCCTACTCTGACTACCATGTGGCACTCGTAACAATCCTAAGATTACTACTTTTGAGGTCCTACTTTTTAAATTTAGCTCCTAGCTCCCTAAATTCATCTTGTTGGACCTCATTCCGTTTTTTTACCTATATCGTTAGTACCTATATGCACCACGACAACTGGCTGTTTACCTTCCCCCTTCAAAATGTCCTGCACCCGCTCCGAGACATCCTTGACCCTTGCACCAGGGAGGCAACATACCATCCTGGAGTCTCTGTTGCGGCCGCAGAAACGTCTATCTATTCCCCTTACATTAGAATCTCCTATCACTATCTCTCTCCCACTCTTTTTCCTGCCCAGCAGAGCCACCTATGGTGCCATGAACTTGGCTGCTGCTGCTCTCCCCTGGTGAGTCATCCCCCTCAACAGTACCCCAAGCGGTGTATCTGTTTTGCAGGGGGATGACCGCAGGGGACCCCTGTACTACCTTCCTTTCTTATGTTCTTATACTTCAACCCATAATAGGTTGAGGTGATCACAAAGCCAGTGTTACACATGTCAGATGTGAATAGTAAATTAGTTCCATTAATCAAAAACTATTGGAAAAAAGCCTGCTGCTGACAGACTCTGCTAAACACTTGTAAATCGAGTTTGACCGCTTCAATGAATATCACATACCTCTCGACAGCCACATAATCTTTGTACTACTCCAAGATTATCCTGATGGATTAAGATAATCCCTGACATATACAATGGCAATCACCTCCAACACCATGGACAAGGAAGTTATGGACTTTTGTCTCCCTCAATCTGCCTCTTCCTCCCACCCCATATGACTTTCTCTACATCTCCCTTCCATCACTTCAACAAGACTCAACTTCTGCCCCACCATCCTAAATACTTGCCACTTCTTGTCCCAGTGTTTAATGACATCACAAATGGATCCCTATGCTGAGGCACCATCCCAGTGTTTCAAAGTCACCATCACCATCTGAAGTTATCGACATCTGTTCTCTCCAAAATCCTTGAACATGTCACTGCCTCACAACTTCATGCTCATCTTAACCACAACTAACTTTCTGTTTGAATCACTTCAATCTTGTTTCCAGCCAGCCGACAGTACAGAGACCCTACCTGGTCAAATTCACCAACAAAATTCTGAAAGTGCTTCTGATCTTCCCTGAGGCATTCAACAGTCAATCATGCCAATCTGTTCTTCATTGCCTCTCCTACATTCTTCTGGACAATATTTATCCCTCAATCAACATAACAAAAACAGATTATCTGGTCATTATCACATTGCTGTTTGTGGGAGCTTGCTTGTGCGCAAATTGTCTGCCACGTTTCCCACATTACAATAGTTACTATACTCCAAAAGTACTTCACTGGCTGTAAAGCGCTTTGAGACGTTCAGTGGGAGTGAAAGAACATAACATAAGAATTAGGAACAGGAGTAGGCCATCTAGCCCCTCGAGCCTGCTACACCATTCAACAAGATCGCGGCTGATCTGGCCGTGGACTCAGCTCCACTTACCCGTCCACTCCCCGTAACCCTTAATTCCCTTATTGAAAATCTTTCTATCTGTGATTGAATACATTCAATGAGCTAGCCTCAACTGCTTCCTTGGGCAGAGAATTCCACAGATTCACAACCCTCTCGAAGAAATTCCTTCTCAACTCGGTTTTAAATTGGCTCCCCCGTATTTTGAGGCTGTGCCCCCTAGTTCTAGTCTCCCCGACCAGTGGAAACAACCTCTCTGCCTCTATCTTGTCTATCCCTTTCATTATTTTAAATGTTTCTATAAGGTCCCCACTCATCCTTTTGAACTCCAACAAGTAAAGACCCAGTCTACTCAATCTATCATCATAAGGTAACCCCCTCATCTCCGGAATCAGCCTAGTGACTCGTCTCTGTACCCCCTCCAAAGCTAGTATATCCTTCCTTAAGGTGACCAAAACTGCACGCAGTACTCCAGGTGCGGCCTCACTAATACCCTATACAGTTGCAGCAGGACCTCCCTGCATTTGTACTCCATCCCTCTCGCAATGAAGGCCAACATTCCATTCGCCTTCCTAATTACTTGCTGCACCTGCAAACTAACTTTTTGGGATTCATGCACAAGGACCCTCTGCACCGCAGCATGTTGTAATTTCTCCCCATTCAAATAATATTCCCTTTTACTGTTTTTTTTTTCCCCCCCAAGGTGGATGACCTCACATTTTCCGACATTGTATTCCATCTGCCAACCTTAGCCCATTCGCTGAACCTATCTAAATCTCTTTGCAGCCTCTGTGTCCTCTATACAACCCACTTTCCCACTGTCATCTGCAAATTTTGTTACACTACACTCTGTCCCAATGAGAATCTGTATCACTGTAGCTACCAACTTTATATGTATTATCCGTACTAATTTCAAATGTATTAACTCTTTCTAAAATGGCCGCTCATGGTTATTGCTGACTCTTTGGGCCCAAGTTTCCACATGATTTGCGCCTGATTTTTAGGAGCAACTGGTGGAGAACGGACTATCTTAGAAATCGCAATTCTCCACATTTTTTTTTCTGCAGTTCTAGTCAGGTAGAACAGTTCTACTTTGGAACAGAATTTTCTCTTCAAAAGGGGGCGTGTCCGGCCACTGACACCTGATTTCAAAGTTTCCACAGTGAAAACGTACTCCAAACTAACTTAGAATGGAGCAAGTGAAGATTTTTGTAGAACTGAAAAAACCTGTTCTACACAGTAAAAAAATCAAGCGCAGGTTACAAATTAGGCGTCCAGAACGAGGTGGGGGGGGGGGGAGGGAAGTCATTAAATTCTACAATAAATCCTTATTTATACTTCTACAAATATTGTACAAATAAATCCAACCTGAATAAACATTTATAAGCAAAGAAAAGATTAAATAAACCATCTTCCTACCTGTGTGAAAGTGCTTCAGCCAGCCTCAAGTTCGTTTGTTCGTTCCCAACGGCGGGGGGGGGGGGGGGAAGGAGGAAGACGATCCCGACGGCGGGCGGGCCCGACCGCAGCGGGGGGGGGGGGGGGGGGGGGGGGGGGGGGGGGGGGCGGAGGAAGACGTTCCCGACGGCGGGCGGGCCCGACCGCAGCGGGGGGGGGGGGGGGGGGGGGGGGGCGGAGGAAGACGTTCCCGACGGCGGGCGGGTCCAACCGCAGCAGAGGGAGGGGGGGGGGGGGGGGAGGAAGACGTTCCCGACGGCGGGCGGGCCCGAACGCAGCGGGATGGGGGGGGGGGGACTTTCCCGACGGCGGGCGGGAAGGAGACAGTGAGAAGGCTGCAGGAAGCCTCAGTGGTGATGGCAATGGGCTTTTATTAAAAAATGTTCAAAAATTAAACAGCTACAAAGAACTACAAAAATGGCCGAGTGCCAATGTTTCCTTCACACTGCGCGGGCGCGAACGCTCCAACGCGCACGCGCAGTGTTGCCGGCAGGAAAAAAACTAATTTAAGTAGTACCCCGCCCCTTCCCACTTACAAAATCGGCGCGAGTGTAGGCTCCGCCCCTCCTGGGTGCTGCGCCAAACAGACAAGGAGCTGCAGGGCTCTCCAGATTCGAGAGTTTTTTTTCCGGCGCCGTTTTAGGCGCGAAAAACGGGCGCCCAGCTCGGAGGGGCGCCCGCTTTTTATCGTGTGGAAATTTGGGCCCTTTAGATCTCACTGTAGGGGAAAACAATGAGTGACTTGTCTTTGTTAAACAACCTTGAGGAACCGTCTGATCATGGGAATGTAACAGCTATAGGAGCTAAACTTTGGGAATACCCAGAGAAGCAGAACTGTGTCTTCCTTGCCTGCAAAACAAAGACAAGCAGGAGATGACTTAATCTTCTCTCATTAGGGGCATTGCTTAATTAACTGTGCAAATGACTAATTTAGCTTGTATCATCGCCACGGTAGCTGATGTGATAGGACAATGAAAAGGGGTGGTACCATTCACAAACTGTATAAATGTATTGATTTTGTAATGATTTTTGCTTGCTCTGATGGATTCGACAAACTCATGGAGTCTGGTGCCCCTTTATCAGAGCAAGACCCTTCATCGATGAAGCCTGAGTAAAGTTAGTCTGAACTAAACTTTAAAGTGTTCGAATCAGTGTATTCGCTGAAACAGATTGAGGGAAAAGAATCCGTATCCACATTTGGTGTCAGAAGTGGGATCTCAACGGACGACCGCCTGTAACTTGCGAACTAAGAGCCAATCTAACCTCGGATGAGACGGGAGGAAAATGGCCACTGGAGTGAGTATTCTTTAAATACCACTTCGGTTTCCTTCAGTCCCAAAAGTCTGAGGAAAGTTTGGCCACTCGCTGGTTCTCAGGTAGCGTCTGAACGAGATCCAGGTCAATCTGTCGAATACCTTTTAACTTATGAAATAAGTGTCCAAGTCAGGTACGACGTCGACTTTGTATATCACTTAGTCCGTCTAGGCGCTGATTGGACTTAAATCGCGCGGCGACGTGGAGGGATAGGGAAATAGACAATCGCGCGGCGACGCAAACCGCACGGCGACGCGGAGGGATAGGGAAATAGACAATCGCGTGGCGACGTGGAGGGATAGGGAAATAGACAATCGCGCGGCGACGCGGAGGAATAGGGAAATAGATAATCGCGCGGCGACGCGAATAGGAAAACCACGGGGCGATGCGGAAGAAAAGGAAAATTGTGTAAAACTAAATCGCGGGGCGACGCGAGGAATTATATAAGGATAAAAGGAATTGTGTAAGGACAAAATATTTCTTTACCGCGGGGCGACGCGGGAATGGCCAATCATGGATCCAAAAATAGAGCCGGCCAAAAAAAAATTATTTAATAAGCTTTGTTGAATGAAGAGAGACTTTTGTGAATGTCTGTCGTTGAGTGGGAGTCCTTGTGAGAATTTTTGACTACGGAATAAATTTTTATCTTTTCATGTTTTTTAAAAGCCTGTTTGGAAAGGTGATGCAGCTGTCTATTAATTTAGGCTCCTCCCATTTCTCCAAACAGAGTGAAAGTTTTTTTTTCAACCCTTTGTCGTGTTGTCCTGTACGTGGGAAGTTTTAAGACATTTTAAGTTCGGAACACAGGTGTGGATATATTCAGATGATAAGTTACGGAGCTAGGAAATGCACAAAGGATAGGTTTGTTGAGTAAAAGATAAAAAATACATGGTCCCGGTGGTTGAAAAAAAAAGAATTTATTTGACACGCTCACTTACTTGTCGAAAGAAAACATGCAATGATTGATTACATTGGGTTGAAAGACATAGTCTAGGAATGAGATAAAGAATGCCTTTTTTTAAAAAAAAGCTTCTAGCTCAAAAAAAAAGTTTTAAATAAAGATTGAAATTACAAAATTTGAATTGGGATTTTGAGATATTGAGAAGGCACAGCAAAATATTGAGGTGGATTCAAACAAAAAAAAATTATATTAAATCTGATCTCAAAGAAAATAGGAGATATAAAACTAAAAAGTTTGGAAACAATCTAGAAATACCTTCAGGGATCAGGTCAAACTCCTGGGTGAGTGGCGAGCTATCTGCAAAGGTGTAAAAGAGACTTTTGAAAAATGTTAAAAACAGCAAGCTTTAGCAGTTTAGAAGAGACATTGTAACGACCTTGAAACTGGAACAATTGAGATAACGAAAAGCAGCCCTCTCAGCCTACGTGCCAGACTCCCCTCTAGTTATGGAAAAGACGGGAAAAAAAAGACGCAACCTTGAAAGAAAACAAATTGAACGAATTTGAAAGAAAAAGTGTCTTCGATTGTCTGATGATTTTAAATTAACAAATTTACCGAGACACGAGCCCTCTGTGTAAAATACAAAACCTAATTTGAAGAAAGGAGATCTTAAAAAAAATGTAACGTACTAAATAGGTGCTGAAAGGAAAAAAAAAAGTGTTCCGAGATGGAAAAGGACATAACTTACTAAATACTAGCTGATATTTGCTGTGAAAAAGATATTGGCTTAATTGAAAAAATTTTGGAAGAGGTAAAAGACACTCTCCATTGATAATGATTTTAAATTAAGAGAAAGTTCCATTGCAGTTTGAAAAGATGAATCACTTCTGTCAAGTTGGCAGGAAAACACCTCTAAGTTAGGACACTCATTAATGGAAGGAGGACATGTTAAACCCCTAGATGTATTAAAGAAAGAGTGCGCGCACGAAAAACGTACCAAGAGCTCCACTCGGACCTCTGAAAAGGGTATTGATAGACTACGTAGTCAAATGGTTGGCCTTGCATTGACCGAGGCTGATGACGAAATTGAATTTCAGTAAACAAAATAGCTATTAAAAATGTATGGTCTCGTTTTAAATCAATTTTTTTTTAAATCTTTGGCAAGTACTTGAATTAGAAGTTTAAAAAAAAATTGGAGTTTGATCTAAAATGCTGCCTTTCCTGATGAGAAGACTTTTATTATGACGGCTTTACTAATGATTTCTGCTGTTCAACGGATTCCTAATTTCTAAGCAAGTTTTGAAGGCACAAAGACTTAAAAATACGTGAAGTCACGTAATGACATCAGCTCTTCTTACAAACCTGTAAAGGAGTTAACCCTTTCCATTGACAGCCGTTTTATACTGAACATTAATAATTTGGATTTCTTAATAGAATAAAGACTCACCTGACAGATAAAGGAAATGGTGGGATAGTCAGAATAAAATAGAACTAGCTTATGTAATAATACTTGCCTGATACAATAAAGAAATAGATACTCAAACAAAACAAATTCAAGAGTTAAAAGGCGAAGATAAATAAGCTGAAAGAGATTTTTTTAAATAACCGGGACCAGACAGATACAGATAGTACAGTGCACAGCCATAGCACCATCACCTGTGGCAAAAGAGCCAATGTACCCCACAGTGGGGAATCCACAAACCCAACCTAACCCTGACCTCCGATTTCACGGAGTGACCTCGACATGCATGGATAAAAGATGAGTCAGACTAAAACCTTGCAAAAGATAAGTCAGCCTCGGAAAAACCAATGCCAACCATCCAAGATGTCATTAAAGCACAGGAGGACGCTCCTGAAAAAGATAAACTGTTGTGGAAAGATTATGGATGTACTTATGACAATGTTTCTAAACTCGACCACTCCCGTGGAACAGACTTGCATGTCTGACGAGTTGGCCCTATGGGTTATTGAATGTATGCACTTTGCTACTCATTGTGGAGCAAAGACAAGTGACACGCTTTTGGCCACTTGGTGGCACCCTAGACTCCAGGCGCTGGCCCAGAACATTAGTAGTCGCTGCCTTGTTTGCCAACAGCACAATCCGGGGAAAGGAGTCCCTTGTGATTGGGGTAAGACGCCCCTACCAGAAGGTCCCTTTGAGACCTTGCAGTTGGACTACATTGAGTTGCAAAGAGTTCAGTGTTACAAATATGTGTTAGTAATAGTAGATGTGTTTAGCAAATGGATCAAGGCTTACCCTACCCTGGACAATAAGGCTCAAACTGTTGTTCAGGTGTTAATGAGGGAAACCGTTCCTAGATATGGTATCCCAGCTCGACTGAGTTCCGATAATGGCCCTCACTTTATTAGCCAAGTTAACAAGGAATTCTGTTCCCAGATGCGCATTAACCAGCAGCTGCATTGTGCCTACCGACCCCAAGCTGCGGGACTAGTTGAACGGGCTAATCAAACTCTTAAAACCAAGCTTGCGAAACTGGTAGCATCAACCGGACTCAATTGGCTCAAACTCCTTCCCATCGCCCTATTCCAGATCCGAACTACCCCCGCCGGGAAGGCTAGATTGACCCCTGCTGAGGTCATTTATAGTAGGCCCCTTAGGACCCCATGGAATCAGAATGTCCCCTCAACTGTCCAATTCCACCATATGACTGAGGAAATGACTACCTATATGTTCTTGCCTTGACTCAGGCCCTGCGAATAGCCCACAACCAGGTCCGAGATGCTCACCTCGACCTCCCAGTCTTACCTGAATCGTCTCTCGTGGCACCAGGGAAGTATGTCCTGATTAAGAAATGGATTCGGAAGGGATTGGAGCCTCGATGGGAGGGGCCTTTTCAGGTGCTGCTCACCACCCCCATCGCCGCCAAGGTTAAGGGGAGGAGTGCCTGGGTTCACCTGCACCACTGTAAACTTATCACCCTATAATGAACCCATTTTACTGGCTTTCCTAACCCTTATTTCTATTCCAGACTTCCTCTTCCCATAGCTGAATAAGGACCCTCTTAGAAGCTTCCCGATTGGCATAGTGAATCCCGAGGAAGGCAGTTTGAATCCACGCCCGGCATGATAGACGAGTATTTGTACCGGCAGTAGACTAAAGAGGAAACGAGGAAATCGGACTCTTCAACTCGGCGGAGGTTTTTTTTTTCCCAAGAGGAGGAAAAGACCCAGTTGTCATCCAACTTACGGCTACTACTAATGTGTAATATTGTTCGAGCTTAACAAACATGCCTAAGATAGCGTATATAATTGCGTTACTTTATGTCGTCACGGTCGCAAAGCTAAAGGGGTTAGAAGATAACTTGTTTTTCAAGACCCATATTCGGTTGCACGGCAATCGAACCGTGTGCTACCCACTAGCCCAATCGGTGGAAGCCCTGTTCGTGGCCACCCCTGGGTGGACCCCCCGCAACTTATATACGGCAGGTACCTCGGACGCGCCCTGTGAGGGACAAACGGGCAAATATAAAAGGGGTATACAGGGAAGATGTGTGGAATTAATAGACTCCACGAATCCTGAGTGCAGGGGATCCCAGGGAAAGAACGGAGCAGTATGCTCACACAATGCAAGCTACCCACTTTGCTTCTCAGGACAAGGATGGGGATGTGTATATGCCCTGGTCCCTGGGAACGCCACCTGTGCGCAAACGCAGTGTGCCGGTCAGCACTGTCGAGTGCGTGGAGGCCAGTTTACCTGTACCTCTAACAAGCAAAGATGCCTGAATGTGACCGGGGGAAGGCAAGTTATCTGCAGTCAGTGTAATGGAACTCATGTTAGCTCAGAAACATGGGAATACCCGTCTGATGCTTACCAATTGGTAGGATCGGGCACAAATTCAAGGAAACCAAGCAATTGGTGGTATAAGCAGTTCACGAGTGTTAGCAACACCAACGTAAAGTATTATAGAGCTAAGGAAGGATTCATGTTCCTCCTCAACGGCACCTTCAAGACAGCAACACCCGGTCCTCTTCGCAGTAGGAACCATAGGACCACTCACTGTCCCATGCCCCAAAAGATTTCATACCCAGAAAAGGATAGTAACACGAGCCATCAGCAAGGAATTCTGTGCCGATTGGAAGGATCCTATCACGCTGGGATCATCACTCGGCTACGGGTTCCTCTGGGCCCTATCTGTAGGGGGATCAGTGGGGGTAATTAGTGTCAAAAATAGGAACTATCTTATTTGTGGGTTGACCATCCTGGGGGAAACAGCACCTCTAAGGGATTGGATGCTATCAACCGGGAATTGTCTGAGCTGCGGCTATATACCCAACAGACCCGTTATGCAGTAGATTATCAGCTGGCCCAACAAGGAGGGGTCTACACGATAATAGGAGACAAATGTATCACCCATGTCACGGACGAGTCCTACAATATCACCCAAGCTATTGATGCTATACGGAAACAACTCGATGAGTTTCGACAAGGCCCAAAGAAGGGGAATAGCTGGCTTGACTGGCTATTAGGGGGATCCTGGGGGTCCTATTTAACGCATGGAGTAGTTATTCTCGTTATTATAATAATTACCTGTTGCTTGATCATCAGTTGTTTTAATGTCTGTTGCAAAGTCATGATGGCAAAGTTGGAAAACTCTCTTATGGCTATGGGCCCCCGGATTATGGTCCAACAAACTAAAGACCTACTCGATGACAACAAAGAGGATCAGGAGCGGGAATACGAACGGTTAAACGCAATACTCCTGGATCAGCCACCAGAGTTATCATGAAATGATAAAAGGGGGGGGATGAGAATCTGTATCACTGTAGCTACCAACTTTAAATGTATTATCCGTACTAATTTCAAATGTATTAACAGAAAACAGAGAGTCGGGATAAATGGGTCATCTTCCGGTTGGCAAACAGTGACTAGTGGGGTGCCGCAGAGATGGGTGCTGGGTCCTCAATTATTTATGACTTGGATGAAGAGTGTAATGTAGCCAAATTTGATGATGATACAAAGATGGGTGGGAAAGCAAATTGTGAGGAGGACAAAAAAATCTGCAAAGGGATATAGACAGGCTAAGTAAGTGGGCAAAAATTTGGCACATGGAGTATAATGTGGGAAAATGAGAGATTGTCCACTTCGGCAGAAAAAAAATAGAAAAGCAAATTATAATTTGAATGGAGAAAAATTGCAAAGTGCTGCAGTACAGAGACACCTGGGGGGTCCTTGTGCATGAAACACAAATGGTTAGTATGCAGGTACAGCAAGTAATCAGGAAGGCAAATGGAATGTTGGCCTTTATTGCAAGGAGGCTAGAGTATAAAAGCAGAGAAGTCCTGCTGCAACTGTACAGGGTATTGGTGAGGCCACACCTCGAGTACTGCGTACAGTTTTGGTCTCCGTATTTAAGGAAGGATATACTTGCACTGTTCAGGGAAAGTTCACTAGGTTGATTCCGAAGATGAGGGGGTTAACTTATGAGGATAGGTTGAGCCTATACACATTGGAGTTCAGAACAATGAGAGGTGATCTTATTGAAAATTATGAGAATGAGTTGGCTCGACAAGGTGAATGCACAGAGGATATTTCCACTCAAAAGGGAAACTAAAACTAGGGGACATAGTCTTAAAATAAGAGGCCGCCCATTTAAAACTGAGACGGAGAAATTTCTTCTGAGGTCTGTAAATCTATGGAATTCTCTGCCCCAGAGAGCTGTGGAGGCTGGGTCATTGAATATATTTAAGGTGGAGAGACAGACAGATTTTATGAGCGATAAGGGAGTAAAGGGTTATGGGGAGCGGTCAGGGAAGTGGAACTGAGTCCCTGATCAGATCAGCCATGATCTTATTAAATGGCGGAGCAGGCTTGAGGGGCCAAATGGCCTACTCCTGCTTCTATTTCTTATGTTATGTTCTTATGTATGCACTTTCAGTTTCCGTATCTGTCTATCTCCACCTTAAATATATTCAATGACCCAACCTCCACAGCTCTCTGGGATGTGATTAATGATGTGCCTAAGGGATCTGCATTAGAACAATTTTGATGTTCAATTTATATGAACCACGTGGACACAGACAACAAAAATGATATTGAAGATTGCAGACACTAAGTTAAAGGGCAGTGCAAAGTGAAGAAGAATGCATTGAGTGGACAGAGAATTAGCAGACACAGTTCAATGCAGAGAACTGTAAAGTAGAACATTTTGGGAAAAGTAAAAGAAATGTGCCTTAAACTATAAGGAACAGAGATCTAGGGATGCAAACACAGACTTTTAAAAGGTGGGAAAGCAAGAAGTAAAGGCCATTCACAAGCAATTGGGATTTTAGGTTCGATATGTCAGAGCACTAAACAAAAAGCAAGGAGTTGATGTTGAGTTTGTGCAAGACATTGGTTAAATTGAAGTTGGAACAATGTTTGGTTCTGGTCAAAGGAACCAGCCCTAGAAAGAGCAAAGCAAAGGTTTCCTACAATACAGGGGTGAGAGGTTATAGTTGAGAGGAAAGGATTGGAGCTTTTTACCACTGCAACAGAAAAAATTAAGGGGACATCTCAGAGGTTTTAAAATGATGAAGGATTCTGAGATGCTAAATAGTGAAAGATTGCTTCCACTATTGCTGAAACTCTCGTCCATGCCTTTGTTACCTCTGGACTTGACTCTTCCAACAAACTCCTGACTGGCCTCCCATATTCTACCCTCCGTAAATTTGAGGTCACCCAAAACTCTGCTGCTCGTGTCCTAACAAGCACAAAGTCCCAAGTCCCATTCACCCAGCACCTGTGCTTGCTGACGTACATTGGCTCCTGGTTAAGCAACGCCTTGATTTTAAAATTCTCATCCTGTTTTCAAATCCTTCCATGGCCTCGCCCCTCCCTATCTCTAATCTCCTTCAGCCCCACAACCCCGAGATATTTGCGCTCCTCTAATTCCGGCCTCTTAAGCACCCCTAATTTTAACCGCTCAACTATTGGTGGCCAAGCCTTCAGATACCCAAGCCCCAAGTTCTGGAATTCCCTCCCTAACCTCTCTTTCCTCCTTTAAGGCGCTCCTTAAAACCTACCTCTTTGACCAAGGTTTTGGTCATCTGACCCAATATCTCCTTGTGGCTCAGTGTCAAATTTTGTTTGATAAAACGCCTGTGAAGCGCCTTGGGATGTTTTAATATGTTAAAGGCTCTGTATAAATACAAGTTGTATTTGATTTTACAGTTCAACAAGGAAACTAGAGTCGGATTCATGAGAATAAAGGAGGAAATGAGATAATTTTACTTTTTTTTAAAAAATACAGCGGGTTATTTGAATATGGAATACATCACCACCAAGGCCGAGACTAACAGCATTTAAAAGGAAACTGGATTAGCATTTTAAAAAGGAATATAAAACAGACAGATAAAGGGAAAATAAATGGTATCAGAGTAGATAGCTCCAGTAGCACCAACCCCAGCACAATGAGCCAAATGGCCTCCTTTTTGTGCTTTAATTTCTCTAACAATTCACCAAAGCTATTTATGAAAACTCCTCTTAATAAACAGAACTCAAGAGGAAAATTTACTAGATTGGTTTTGTTGCCGATTAATTACATTTCTACACACCTTCTGCTACTTACTCAGTCTTGAATGTTAGAAGCTGCGCTTCTCACTATGACACTAAGGCATGCCCAGATAACACTGTCTTACTAATTACATTTATTCTGATTTCCCATGCAGACTGGATTTATAAGTTTGCTCCCACTTCCTCTGTAAACTACACAAGGTTTTAGCTGCTTTTGGAATTATCCTTATACAGGTGTTGTGAATTTTCTGTTGAATGTACAAAGTCCTAGATTTTCAGTTGATAAGAGCAAAGTGTAGAAGAAAAGGCCATTTTACCGCCACACTGGACCATTCCTTCCACAGAGCAAGTGCAACGTATCTGATTAGAGACCCTACCGTTCTCATTTATTTCATGAGCAAAAGTTCATGAATTCTGTCTTATGACAATATTATCCTGCAAAATCTAGGTCATCCTTCTCTCTGCTTCTCTATTGAACCCTGGCTTCATTTCCTCCCAATATCACTTCCCCACCCAAGCAGCACAAAAAAATTTAGTCCCATGTAGTTTCCAGCTCTACTGGAAATTAGCAATGGTTTCACACTGGCTGGACATTTTCAGCAAATAATCCAAAAAGAGACCCAAATCCTCTTTGCTATTTCGGCTAAAATACACCCCTTCATTGTTTATAAGTTTGTTGTTGTTCCTGCACATATTGTTTTACATTGCAGAGAAGCTTGATCTGGCATTTTGCCTCTGGTTCACTTGATTTAATTGGAGAAGTATGAACAAAACGGAAATTTTTTTTTTAAAAAAGAGAGAAAAAGGCCACCCACTCTATCAGAGCTCATCTGTTGTTTTAACACTTCACACTTCAGCATCAAATTGCATTTTAAACATCCCCAAGCACTTATTATACCAAGCACTGGTAAATTTGACCACTGAACATTGCACATCAGACTGGACAAGCAGTTCACCCAACAAACCTTGGGACATGCAGCTTAATGATACAATGAAAATGAACTCGAACACCAAATTTATCAATTCAATGATGGCCCTCTATGGCACATATAACCCCCACCTAAATTCCCGAGACACACACACAAACAGAGTGCAAGTACAATCAAGCCATTGCCAACCTGAATTTATGAACTCATGAATCTCCAAAATCTTCCGAAAACACATTCAATTTCACAAGACTTTAAGGGATTGGGCTAATGCTCTTAAAGCATCCGCATTTTATTTCTAGGTTTAGAATACGAAAGTAGTGAAGTTATGTTAAACTTGTACAGAACCCTGGTCAGGTCACACTTAGAATACTGTACACAGTTCTGGTCTCCATACTAGATAAAAAGGACATTGAAGCACTGGAGAAAGCTACAAGGATGGTACCAGAACTGAAAGATTACAGCTATCAAGATGAAACAGACTGGGGGTTTTACTTAGAAAAAAGACTTACAGTTGACCTGATAGAGGTCTTCAAAATTATGAATGGTTTGGACAGGGTAAACGTGGAAAGAATGGGGTCAAGTTTCAGCCGCCCACTAGAACTGCGCACATTGGCGAGGCCCGCCTAATTTATAGAACAAAAATTACTCCGAATACTTACCTCGTGATTCTCAGATAGCTGTAGGCCCATTTCCAGCTCGGCAATGCGCAGCAGGAGCTGCTGGGGGCAGAGCTACAGCCCTGCGGCAAAAACAGTGCCAGCAGTTGGGCGCGTGCGCAGTGGCTGCCGGCGTCCTGTCTCCGGGGCGACGACCCTATCCCAGGCCGAGTGGCCTGCGCATCTTATCTTGGCAGCGGGGCCTGCCCGGCCTCTCACTGGGGGCGGGCTCTGCCCAAAGAGTCGGCAGCCCAGCATTGGCTGCTTGCGGGCCTCACCCGAAGTCCTCAGCAGGGCCTAGCTTCCTCGTCGGCGGCAGGGCCCACCTTCACCTCGCTGGGGCGGGCCCCGCCCTAAGAGTCGGCGGCATCGACAGCCCGACATCGGCTGCTTGCGGGCCCCGCCCTAAGTCCTCGGCGGGGCCAGGCTTCCTCGTTGGCGGCAGGGCCCGCCCACCCCGCATCTCGCTGGGGCAGGCCCCACCCGAAGTGTCAGCGGCAGACCGGCATCGGCTGCGTGCGGGCCCCACCCGAAGTCCTCGGCGGAGCCAAGCTGCTTCTTCGTCGTCTCTCCTTCTCCGCCCCCCCCCCCCCTCCGCCCAATCATCTCTTCGCCCCCCCCCCCCCCCCCCGCCCAATCATCTCTTCGCCCCCCCCATCATTATCTCTTCACCTTCCCCCCCCCCCCCATCATCTTCTCTTCTCCCCCTCCCCATCTCCTCTCCCCCCCCCCCCCAGCCGCATCATTATCTCTTCCCTCCCCCACTCCCCGCATCATCATCATTTCCCTCCCCCACTCCCCGCATCATCACCTCTTCCCTCTTTCCCCCCCCCCCCCCCCCATCTTTCGTTCCATACGCCTGATTTCCAAGTGTAGACAAGGTTTTTCCGTACAAAAATCTACACCTACTCCATTCTAAGTTAGTTTGGAGTACGTTTTTGCTGCCTAAACTTGCAAAACAGGCGTAAGTGGCCGGACACAACCCCTTTTGAAAAAAAAAATCTGTTCTAAAATGAAACTGTTCTAACTCACTAGAACTGGAGCAAATTAAAGGCCACGTATTGCAATTTTTAAGATACTCCATTCTAAACTAGTTGTTCCAAAAAAATAGGAGCAACTCAGGCCAAAACTTGACCCCAATGTTTCCACTTGTGGGAGTATCCAAAAACTAAGGGCCATAAATACAAGGAAGTTACTAATAAAGCCAATAGAGAAATAAGGAGACATTTCTTTACTCAGTAGGATTAGAATATAGAACCCACTACCACAGGAAATAGCAAATAGCTTAGATGCTTTCAAAAGGAAACTAGATGAGTTCATGAGAGAAAAGGGGAATAGAAAGATATGCTGAAAGGCTGAGAAAAGAAAAGACTTGCATTTATAAAGCGCCTTTCACGACCACCAGACATCTCAAAGCACTTTACAGCCAATGAAGTACTTTTGGAGTGTAGTCACGGTTGTAATGTGGGAAAGGCGTAGCAAGCTCCCAAATACAGCAATGTGATAATGACCAGATAAACTATTTTGTTATGATGATTGAGGTATAAACATTGGCCAGGACACTGGGTATAACTCCTCAGCTCTTCAAAATAGTGCTATGGGATCTTTTATGTACACCTAAAAAGGTAGACGGGCCTCAGTTTAACGTCTCATCCGAAAGCCAGCATCTCAGATAGTGCAGCACTCCCTCAGCACTGCACTGGAGTGTCAGCCTAGATTTGTGCGCTCAAGTTCCTGGAGTGGGACTTGAACCCACAACTTTTTGACTTAGAGGTGAGTGCGCCACTTAGCCACAGTTGACACTGTGGTAGATGGAATGGGAGGAGACTCGTGTGCAGTATAATAACCCGCAGTCTAGTTGGGCCGAATGACCCTTTTCTGTGCTGAATATTTTATGTATGTCATTTAATCCCGAGGCACAATGGAGTGTGTTCTGGGACAAAATGAATGTCTCAAACATCTGATTGTTGACTCCACAAAACCTAAAAAGCACTGGTCCGCATTGAACTGTTTCAGAACGTCGCATGGCAGATGCGATCATTTCTTACACCTCCAGAAGATGAGGAACAAACAGTCGCAACATATATTGTTGTTTGTGGGATCTTGCTGTACACAAACTGACTTCTGCTTTTCCCTACACAACATTGCCTGCAATTCAACAGTAATTCATTGGCTGCGAAGTGCTTTTGGATGTCCTGACGCCAAAACATGTGCTATATAAATAAAGTTTTTTTTCTGTATGTTACTCAGTATGACCAAGCCAATGCTAAAAGAGGCAGTTGCTATAATGCCTCTCCCCTCAGGATTCTTCACACAACTATCTGCACAAAGACTTAAAATGCAAATCTTTCTAAATAAAAGGCACTAGTTTATCCCAAACAGCAGTTTAAAATAATTTCCTATACACAGATCGATAAGTCCCCAAATCTTGAACAGATCAGTCACAGAATCGACATTCATATAATATAGAATTCTAGGGATCCGGACCATAACGGTTAGTAAAACAGCCCAGGTCTTGGACAGCAAGAGCAGTCTGCTTGCCAAGCAGGTAAAATGTTTAAAACAGATGGTCTACTAAAACTATCAAAATCATAAATGACATCCTATGACTGTGACTTGGTAAACTCTCCCTTCTCGACCTGTCTGCAGCCTTTGACACGGTTGACTACACCATCCTCTCCAATGCCTCTGTCCAGCTGGGTGGGTCTGCACTCACCTGGTTCCATTCTCATCTATCCAGTCGTAGTCAGGGAATCACCTGCAACGGTTTTGCTTTCCACTACCGCACCATTACCTGGAGTCTCCCAAAGATCTATCCTTGGCCCCCTCCTGTCTCTCATCTACATGCTGCCCCTCAGCGACATCATCCGGAAAAAACAGTCAGCTTCCACGTGTGTTGATGATACCCAGCTCATCACCACTTCTCTCAACCCCTCCATTGTATCTAATTTGTCACACTGTTTGTCCAACATCAAGTACTTTATGAGCAGAAATTTCCTCCAACTACATATAGGGAGGACTGAAACCATTGCCTTTGGGCCCCGCCACAAAAATCATTCCCTAGCCAGCAACTTCATCTCTCCCTGGCAACTGTCTGTGGCTGAACCAGACCGTTTGCAACCTTGCCATCATATTTGACCCAGAGATGAGCATTTCCGCTCCATTACCAAGATCGCCTACTTACACCTCCATAACATCACCCAACTCTGCCACTGGCTCAATTCATCTGCTGTTGAAACCCTCATCCATGTCTTTGTTAGCTCTAGACTTGACTATTCCAATGATCCCCTGGTCAGCCGCTCATCTTCCACCCTCCATAAACTTGAGCTCATCCAAAACTCAGCTGCTCGCATCCTAACCCGCACCAAGTCCCGTTTATCCATCAGCCCTTTGTTTACTGACCTACATTGGCTCCCGGTCTGGCAATGCCTTTTCTCTCTCTCTCGCCCTGATATCTGCACTCCTCCAATTCTAGCCTCTTGCACATTCCCGATTTTAATCGCTCCGCCATTGGCAGCTGCACCTTCAGCTTCCTAGGCCCCAAGCTTTGGAATTTCCTCCCTAAACCTCTCCTAATGTGGCTCGATGTCAAATTTTGCTTGATAATGCCATGGGATATTTTACTATTTGAAAGATGATGTTGATCTGATCATTTATTTCATTGGGTATTTGTGGGAGCTTGCTGTGGCAAACTGGCTACCATATTGCCTACATTACAAAAGCGCCTACACTCCAAAAGTATTGGTTGGTTTACAAAATGCTTTGGGACATGCTGAGGTCATGAAAGACATGTATAAAACTTAAAGCCAGCTTGCATGCACTCTAAAGAGTCAAAATTACAATTTAAAAAATTACATTTGAAGAATAACCTCATCTAACACTGCAAGCAGTATAACTATACAAACAGGTCTACATTCTATAAACATTAAAAATGCTTGAACATTTTTACAGATTAAATATTTAATCCTGCAGGCTTTGCATCAGCCACATAAACCTGAAAGTATAATGTATAAATGCAAACCAAATTCCAAAGATTAAAGTATTCCCACCTTAAATATTTCTGGTTCCTTTATATTCAGGGGTTCTGTAGTTAGATGTTCAAAACGATTCCTTCTCTGTGACTGTTGATAGTCCCTTGACTTTCTTGGTACTAATAGCCAAACAACACCAATTGCCATCATAAATCCACAGCCAATTCCCAGGAATAGCCCACTTAAATAACTTGGCAGAGGCAGCACTAAATAGGAATATACAAGCATGGTAAAGAGTAATAAAGTCTTAAATGGAACTTCAGGAGGCTGTACTTCAGATTCGGTTTCATCTTGCTCTAATACTTTACTTTCTTCCTCAAGTGCTTCTTCTGCAGTTAGAGGTTCTATAGTTTTATCCACAACAGTCTCTTCATCAGTTTCTAGCTCAAGTTCTTCAAGGTACAAATCACAATAGTCATCATCTTCTTTGCTGGCAAGTACAGAAAGTGAGCATTTTTCTAGACCTAGGGAAGATGCCTTCAAAGAAATTTCCTTTGTGGTCCCCAACAATGAGCTTTTACTGTCTCCCTCTTTTGATGGCTCATCTGTGGGTTTGGAACTACTTTTACTTGGAATGGAGTCTTTTGTTGAACAGTCCCCATCAGAATCACATTCTTCCTCTTTAATGCTATAGCTGTTGTTGCTTTCCAAATGTCCATTTAAACTAGTAAGAGTGGAAAGTTCTGTTGCACTGGACGATAAGGCTTTATGCCGAAGACTACTGCTCTCATCGCCAATTATCTTGCTTAGAAGTTGAAAAGGTTCATAAATAACTTCTGAAAGTCGTCTTTTAGTGTCTTCAATTCTAGCCTCCACTTCTGTTACTTTAAAAAATGACCTACTTTCTGACGGAGAGGTGATTGGGGAAGAAGGTGCAGTCTTAGAATCCCCTCCAGTGACACGAGGTTGAGTAAACTGTTTGAACAGATGCAAGTTTATTCGGGAATCAGAGGTCCGAAATGGGACAGATTCAGATTCTTGTTTTGATGTGTCTGTTGACAGAGATTTAACTAGTGTTTTCATTAAATGCCTTGTCCTTAGAGGGGTTGCGAGTTCTTTTGGTTCTACTTCTGATGAAAGAGATTTTACTAAACTCATGAATGGCTTTGTGCTCGTCATGGATGATGAAGGGCCAATGGAGGGCACAACAGATTTAGACGGAGAATCAGACGTAGAGGCTGAAATTGTAGTTCCGCCCTCTGAAGACAAACTGGTGGAATCCAGTGGTTGGGCTGGTAATGAGGATAATGACAATGCAGTAGTTGTAAATGGTGCAGAAGACAATGTCACTGATGTTTGCAATGGTTCTGAAGAGGCCATTGTTGATGAAGTGGAAATGGAAGCTGTAGCTGAAGTTGATGTCGCTGACATACTTGATGAGGTAGCAGGCTCTGATGAAAGTTGGCCACCATGTTCACAAGTACCTTCTTTTCCTTCAAGTCCTGGTACAAAACTTTGGTCTTTCACCTCTTCATGAAGACTTGTGGAGGAATCTTCAAATTCTTCTTCCTCTTCCTCCTCCTCCTCCTTACCAAAGGCAGAAAAGTGTATAGTGATGGTCTCTCTAGAAATGGAGCGCTGAACCTGCACTTTTGGCGTTGACGACATAGAAACTGCTCTTTCTGCATGGTTACTGCTCTGATTTGTCATTGCAGTCTTGCGCAAGTATCACAGTCTAAAAACAGAAGAAAACATGGATGCATTAAAATCTTTCAAACAAAATCCATGATACAAATCACTATAAAAAAACCACGGTTATAGTTTGCAAAGTTGACTTCTGCCAGTTCTTAGAAAAGGTTCACCTCTAGGTTTTACCCTGTAACTCAGTCATCCAAAACAAAATCAATATTATTGGTGGTGCAAAGAACAGCATTGAAGTTGCCAAAGTGTGTTAGAAACTATTTCAGAACATGTGCCAATATGTTGAAGATTTCATGCATTCTGCACTGGGTAACATAAGCCAAACAAACCTTGGAAGCTCCAAAGTCTGAATCTGTAAATAAGTGAAACAAAATGAAGTAAAAAATTGGGTACAAAATCCGATTTGCTTTCCATTAAGCAGTAGTATGTTATAAAATTTATCTTCATACTGAATCCAAGTTGCCAAATGCGTATCAGTTTTTTTTTTAAACCATGGGTTTGTGTACACCCTTTTTCCCTCCACATTCATTATATGGAGGAATCCCATCATCACGGCTTTCTTCCCAAACATCAAAATTATCTATAAACTTCTAATTGAAGCTTAAAATAATTAAGTTAATTATAGCTTTTGTATCAATGTGAAGGAATAATGGGAATAGAATTCCACCTGGCATTATTCATCACCACCAACTGGCCTACTCCAGCTCCTATTTCTTATGTTTAGCAGGAATTAGATCTCATAATTGTAAAATATCTGCAGCTCCTCGTTTTTGTGTAGGACTGTCAATTTGGCTCAGTTGGTAGGCCTTCTAACTCAGTTAGAAGATTGTGGATTTAAGTCCTACTCTAGGACAAGCACATAATCAAGGCTGGCACTATCTAAAAAGCAGAGTGTTCTCACTTAAGCATCACCAAAAACAGATCAACTCGTTTAATCATCTTATTTGATATTTGTAGGACATTGCTGTATCCAAATTGGCTGCCATATTGACCTACAGTATCAACAGTGACTGCACTTCGAAGATAATTCATTGGGATGCCCTTGAGGATATGATACGGTGCTAATAAATGCACACTTTTCCTTCATTAAATACTGTGTATTCTGTAGGAAGATTCTTTTTTAAGCTACCAAAGACAATCTTTAACTATTCCTCCCTTAATTTGTTATTCATTATATGCTGTGACATATGTACTAGATGTACTGTCAAAGGGGCTCATTGCAGCATGTAAAATTTTATTCAAATAAAGTTAACTAGCAAAGTGACCAGACACCCAATTAATCAAAAGGTAGATCAGCATTGGATGACAAGAAGAAATTAGGTCAGATGACCAAAAGCTTGGTCAGAGGTAGTTTTTAAGGAGTGTCTTAAAGGAGGAAAGAGAGGTAGAGAGGCAGAGAGAATAAGGGAGTGAGTTCCAGAGCTTAGGGCCTAGCAGCTCGAAAGCAAGGGTCAGCACAGGTCACAGAAGGGCGGAACAATCATAGGCAACTGATGGTTGAGCAATTATAATCAGGGATGCTCAAGAGGGCAGGATTTGAGGAGCGCAGACATCCCAGGGGATTATAGGGCTGAAGGAGATTACAGAGATAGGGAGGGGTGAGGCCATGGAGGGATTTGAAAAGAACGATATGAATTTTGAAATCGAAGCGTTGCTTAACCGAGAGCCAAAATAACAGGGGCACAGTGGTGATGGGTGAACTGGACTTATATGGGCCCAAGTTTCAGCCTCAGTTGCTCCTGATTTTTTGGAGCAACTGGTGCAGAACGGAGTACCTTAGAAATTCAAATTCTCGGCATTTAGTTTGCTCCAGTTCTAGTCAGTTAGAACAGTTTCACTTTTGAACAGAATTTTTTTTTCAAAAAGGGGGCGTGCCCGGCCACTTACGCCTGTTTTCAAAGTTTCGGCAGTGAAAACTTACTCCAAACTAACTTAGAATGGAGTAAGTGAAGATTTTTATACGCTCGAAAAAACCTTGTCTACACTTTAGAAAATCAGGCGTAGGTTACAAATCAGGCGTAGGGAATGGGGGGGGGGGGGGTTTAAAGGGAAGTTTACAAACATTAAACACTTCAGTTTTACAAATAAAAAGCCATCATCAATAATAAATGATAAAAACATCAATAAATCAACCAAAAAAAAAAAAGAAATTATTATTTTTTTTTAAATCAATAAATAAAACATTTTCTACTTACCGACTGCAGCATCGGGAGCGCTCCAACAGCGTGCTGGGATTCCCCCCCCCCCCCACCAGTGTGTCTCTATCTCTCTGTCTGTCTGTGTGTCTCTCACTGTCGGTCAGTGTCTCTGTTTCTGACAGCGAGGGGAGGGGGTTAGAGGGGGAGCAGAAGGGAGAAGGGGGGGGGAAGGAGAAGGGGGGGGAAGGAGATTGGGGGGGAGAAAGGAGAAGGGGGGAGGGGAGAAAGGAGAAGGGGGGGAGGGGAGAAAGGAGAAAGGGGGGGGAGGGGAGAAAGGAGAAAGGGGGGGGAGGGGAGAAAGGAGAAAGGGGGGGGAGGGGAGAAAGGAGAAAGGGGGGGGAGGGGAGAAAGGAGAAAGGGGGGGAGGGGAGAAAGGAGAAAGGGGGGGAGAAAGGAGAAGGGGGGAGGGGAGAAAGGAGAAGGGGGGAGGGGAGAAAGGAGAAGGGGGGAGGGGAGAAAGGAGAAGGGGGGAGGGGAGAAAGGAGAAGGGGGGAGGGGAGAAAGGAGAAGGGGGGAGGGAAGAAAGGAGAAAAGGGGGGGAGAAAGGAGAAGGGGGGGGAGAAAGGAGAAGGGGGGAGAAAGGAGAAGGGGGGGAGAAAGGAGAAGGGGGGGAGAAAGGAGAAGGGGGGGAGAAAGGAGAAGGGGGGAGAAAGGAGAAGGGGGGGAGGGGAGAAAGGAGAAGGGGGGGAGGGGAGAAAGGAGAAGGGGGGGAGGGAAGAAAGGAAGGGGAGGGGAGAAAGGAGAAGGGGGGAGGGGAGAAAGGAGAAGGGGGGAGGGGAGAAAGGAGAAGGGGGGAGGGGAGAAAGGAGAAGGGGGGGAGGGGAGAAAGGAGAAGGGGGGGAGGGGAGAAAGGAGAAGGGGGGGAGGGGAGAAAGGAGAAAGGGGGGAGGGGAGAAAGGAGAAGTGGGGAGGGGAGAAAGGAGATGGGGGAGGGAGGCTGAACGGGCCGGGCTCGGCCCAAGACTTCGGGCAGGGCCCGTCCCCAGCACCAGATTTACAGATAGATGGCGTTGGGTCGGGACGGGTTGGGGGGAGCGCAGATCGGGGTCGGGAGCGCGGTGGGAGGGAGGTTCGATTCGGTCCGGGGGGGGGAGGGGGGGGGGGAAAGAGAGGAAGAGGGAGGTCAGGTCGGGTGGTTGGGGGTCGGGTCGGGTCCAGTCCAGGGGACGGGGGGGGGGGGAAGCGGGAGTCGGGTCTGTGTCGGTGTCAGGTCCGGTCGCAGGGAGCGGGAGTAGAGTCGGGTCAGGAGGAAGTAGGAGCTGGGCGTGGGAGGCAGCCTTATGCACGCAGCCCCAATGAGGCCGTTCGGCCAGGGCTAGGGGCTGCGTGCTTCGGGCCCCTCCCACACAGTTTTGGGCGCCTGGAGCTACTGCACATGCGCGCCCACTGTAGCGCACATGAGCAGAGGTCCCGGCACTGTTTTCAGCGCAGGGACCTAGCTCCGCCCCCTACAGCTCGTGCTGCGCCGCGCCCGGCTCCAAAGGACCAGCAGGGAGCTGGAGAATCTAAGTTTTTTTTAGGTGCACTTTGTGGCGCGCAAAACGGGCGTCCAGGTCGGGGCTGCGCCGTTCTAGGCGCGGCCCGAAACTTGGGCCCATTGAATCAGAATAGTAGAGCACAGGAGGCGGCCATTTGGCACATCAAGTCTGCGCCAGCTTTTTCGAAGAGCTATCCAGTTAATCCCACTCCCCCACTCTTTCCTCATATCCCTGCAATTTTTTCTCCTTCAAGTATTAATCCAATTCCCTTTGAAAGCCACCATCGAATTAGTTCAGTGCATTCAAAATCCTAACCACTCATTGCGTAAAAAAGTTTTTCCTCATGTCACCTCTGGTTCTTTGGTGAGAGTTAGGGCACGGGCAGCCAAGTTTTGGAAGACCTCAAGTTTATGTAGGGTAGAATGTGGGAGGCCAGCCAGGAGTGCGTTAAAGTAGTCAAGTCTAGAGGTAACAAAGGCATGGATGAGGGTTTCAGCAGCAGATGCAGGGGCTGAGACGGGTAATGTTACGGAGTTGGAAATAGGTGGTCTTAATTATGCTGTGGATGTGTGGTCGGAAGCTCATTTCGGGGTCAACTATAACACCAAAGTTGCAAACAGTCTGGTTCAGCCTCAGACAGATGCTAGGGAGAGGGATGGAGTCAGTGACTAGGGAACTGTGTTTGTGGCAGAGACCAAAGACAAAGGCTTCAGTCTTGCCAATATTTAATTGGAGAAAATTTCTGCTCATCCAGTACTGGATGTCAGACAAGCAGTCTGACAATTTAGAGGAAGGAGATTTGAGAAGCATTGACAATAATCATGGAGTCTAAACAATGGGGAGGCAACAGGAGAATAGAAACAGACAAATGCGATGCACATATACTAAAGCGAAACAAACCAGACAGACTACCGATCAGTTTTACTCCAATTTCTTGTAAACTAATAGAACTATTAGATTAGAAACTTGATAATTGAACAGTAAATGGCAGCAGACATTGATCAGAAGGGAGAGATCCAACTTTGAAGTTACATCCCAAGTGGATTGTGAAAAGTCCTATGACACATTTCATCTAGTTTCCAGAGGCATTTGGCCAAGTTCCAAATGAAAGGCTATTAGTTAAGATAAAAGTTGTGGGAATTCAGGGGCAATAAGTTGGTTTAAGGGTAGAAAAACAGCAGGTACTTGTTAGACAAGTTATATCAAGTTTTTTTTCCGGGGGGGGGGGGGGGCGGGGAGGAGGGGGGCAGGGAAGAGAGAGAGAGAGAGAGAGAGAGAGAGAGAGAGAGCGAGAGAGAGAGAAAGAGGGGAAAGAGAACAGGTACTGACTGAAGTGCCCCAGGGATCACACCTATTTCTAATTTGCATCAATGATTTAAGACTAAGAACCCAATGTAAATTGGTCAAATTTGCATATGATTAGCTAAGAGGGGCAGTGAAATCAGGGAGGCAGCTCAGAAATTACAAGTTGCACAAAATATATAAATGAATAGAACAATGGCAGATTAAATTTAATACTAATCAATGTAAAAGTGCCAAACAGAAATAAAAAAAACCAACACATACTCCATAAATGGTGCTGTAATAGCTCCAACAGACATGATGGTGGTTGACATGTCCTACCAATGAAGCATTCAATAAAACCAGCAGAATGTTGAACTACAATAGCAAGACAACAGAATACAAGTCAGAGGAAGCTGATCAAACTGTAGTGTTCTGGTCAGAACACCTCGCGTACTGCGTCTATTTCTTGCGATCAAGACACACAGGAGACATTCAAGCAGTGCAGAGAAGAGCCACAAGGCTGATTCCTCATCTTAAAAGTCTAAGTATGAGGAAAGACTTAAGAAACTTGGATACCTGTAAATTACAGACATCTTGGGAACTGGCATCAGCTATCCTTATTTTCAAAATGGTCATTGTATGTACTGTAAAAATTCTCAGTAGAACGGAGACTTATTTACCCTGCATTCATAGCTGCAGAGAATTATGCAAGTATTTAATCCCAGAGATAGAGCGGTTTCTCTGTCGCTGTGCATGCTGGGTAAAGAGCTCCCCATTCCACAAAAACCTATCTTACCCGCTGCCGTGTTCCGCTGACCTCACGAGAATTGGGGGACGGAAAGGAATCAAGTTGCAAGGGAAAGCACTAGTGAACCAGACTCATTGAAAGATCCAGATACAGCAGTTTTACAACAAGCTGTGTCCTAGGTTTTAAGTTATAAAAGGGCTACTCTGCAAATGTCCAATTGCTTTTTGAAAGTTCTTATGGAATCTGATTCTACCACCCTTTCAGGTAGTTTGTTCCAGATCATCATAACCCTCGTGTGAAAAGTTCTCTCATTTCCCCTATGGTTCTTTTTCCAATTACTTTAAATCTATGATCTCTGGTTACAGGTCCACTTAACAAAGGAAACAATTGCTTCCTACTTGCTTCATCAAAACCCCTCATAATTTTGAATACCTTTAGATCTTCCCTTAACCTTCTCTATTCTAAGGAGAACGTCCCAGCTTCTACAGTCTCTCCACATAACTGAAGTCCATCATCCCTGGTATCATCCAGCTGAACCTCCTCTGTACCCTCTCCAAGGCCTTGACATCCTTCCTAAAGTGTGGTGCCCAGAATTGTACACAATACTTCAGCTGAGGCCTAACCAGTGATTTGTACAGGTTTACCATGACTTCCTTGTTTTTGTATTCAATGCATCTATTTACAAAGCCAAGCATCCCTTACGCTTTCTTAACTGCCTTATCAACTTGCCCTGCCACCTTCAAGGATTTGGAATATGCACCCCCAGGTCCTTCTGTTCTTGCACCCCGCTCAAAAGAGTACCACTTAGATTATTCTGCCTCTCCATGTTTATCCCAAAGTGCAACACTTCACACTTATCTATATTAAATTGCTTCTGCAACATGTCTGCCCATTTTATTAATATATCCATGTCCTCCTGAAGTCTGCTACCATCTTGCTCACTATTTGCTACGCAACCAAGTTTTGTATCATCCACAAACTTCAAAATTATACCCCCTATACCCAAGTCCAGGTCATTTATGTATAACAAGAAAAGCAATGGTCCCAATTGCCAGCCCCTGGGGGACCCCACTGCATACTTCTCTCCAGTCACCACTACTCTCTGCCTCCTATCCTTTAGCCAGTTATGTATCCAAGTTACCACCATCCCTTTAATACTATATGCTTCTATTTTTGAAATAAGTCTGTTATGTGGTACTTTATCAAATGCCTTTTGAAAGTCCATATATACAGCATCAACATAACAAAAAATCCAGATTATCTGGTCATTATCTCATTGCTGTTTGTGGGAGCTTGCTTGTGCACAAATTGGCTGCTGCGTTTCCCACATTACAACAGTGACTGTACTTCAAAAGTACTTCATTGAATATAAAGCGCTTTGAGACGTCCAGTACTCGTGAAAGGCACTATATAAATCCAAGTCTCTCTCTTCCACCCCCACCCACCTCTTACTTCAAAAGACCTCAATAAAGTTAGTCAGACACGATTTGCTTTTAACAAATCCGTGCTGACTGTCCCTTATTAACCCACTGTTCTCCAAGTTAGAATTAATTTTGTCGTCTACCGTGGTCTCAAGTAGTTTTCCCCACCACTGACGATTGGTTTATCACTCTCCCTTTTTTAAAAAAAAACAGGGGTGTAATATTTGCAATGCTGCAGTCTTCTGGCACCACTCCCAGGAGGATTGAAAGATTGTTGTCAGAGCTTCTACTATCTCCACCCTAGCTTCCCTAGGATGCATGCCATCTGGACCAGGTGACTTATTAACAGTGATGTCGACCTATTTGGCACCTCCTTTTGATCCATTTTAAATTCTATCCAATATCTCTACTCCCCCTTACAATATTAACTACCCTTTTGTGAACACAGATGCAAAGTACTCATTTAGTACCTCAGTCATACCCTCTGCTTCAAGATTTCCTTGTGTGTCACTAATTGGTCCCGCCATTCCTTTAACAATCCTTTTACTTTTTAATATGTTTACAAAAGATTTTTGGGGTTTCTTTTATATTACCCACTAATCTTTTCTCATATGTTTTGCCCTTCTTTAACCATTTTCAATTTTCCCCTGCACTCGGTATTTTGCCTGGTTTGACTGTATTCTATACCTGACATTTCTGATGTGCCTCCTCTGTCTGTTTTATTTTAACCTCTATTTCCTTTGTCATCCAGGGAGCTCTAGCTTTGGCTGCCCCATCTTTTCCCCTAATGGGAATATGCTTGGTTTGTATCTCCGCCTTGAAGACCTGCCAGTGCTCATTTATGGTTTTCCTGGCCAACTTCTGTTGCCAGACCACCTGTGCTAGATCCTTTCTTAAATCACCGAAATTGGCTCACTTCCAGTTGTGTATTTTCACCTTTGTCCCTTTCCATAACTACTTTGAACCTAATTATACTAGATTTAGCAGCGGTAATGACAGCGAACTGTCAGCGCCTCTGAAACTGATCGCAACTTCAGAATTTAGCGCATGCGCAGCTAATCATGGAAATCCTGAAGTCGCGGTCATACATTCACTGCGCTGCCACAGGCTGCGCTGTGGAACTCCCCATAGCCAGCAATCGGTGAAATCAGTGGAACTGACAAAAACCTAAGCTTTTCCACGCGATCACTGTTAAATACCCCATTAAGGGCCCAAGTTTCCACATGATTTGCGCCTGATTTTTAAGAGCAACTGGTGGAGAACGGACTATCTTAGAAATCGCAATTCTCCACATTTTTTTTTTCTGCAGTTCTAGTGAGGTAGAACAGTTCTACTTTAGAACAGAATTTTTTCTTCAAAAGGGGGCGTGTCCGGCCACTGACGCCTGATTTCAAAGTTTCCACAGTGAAAACGTACTCCAAACTAAAGTAGAATGGAGCAAGTGAAGATTTTTGTAGAACTGAAAAAACCTGTTCTACTCATTAAAAAATCAGGTGCAGGTTACAAATTAGGCGTCCAGAACGAGGTGGGGGGGAGGGGGGGGAGGGAAGGGAACTCATTAAATTTACAATCAATCCTTATTTATACTTCTACAAATATTATACAAATAAATCCAACCTGAATAAACATTTATAAGCAAAGAAAAGATTAAATAAACCATCTTCCTACCTGTGTGAAAGTGCTTCAGCCATCGTTCGAAGGAAACCGCCGTTTGTTGCCGTGCAGGGGAGGGAGGGGAAAGGAGACAGCGGCTTGTTGCCGCGCAGGGGAGGGAGGGGAAGGAGACAGCGGCTTGTTGCCGCGCAGGGGAGGGAGGGGAAGGAGACAGCGGCTTGTTGCCGCGCAGGGGAGGGAGGGGAAGGAGACAGCGGCTTGTTGCCGCGCAGGGGAGGGAGGGGAAGGAGACAGCGGCTTGTTGCCGCGGAGGGGAGGGAGGGGAAGGAGACAGAGAGAAGGGAAGCCTCAGTGCTGATGGCAATGTGGTTTTATTAAAAAATGTTCAAAAATTAAACAGCTACAAAGAACTACAAAAATGGCCGAGTGCCAATGTTTTTTTTCCACACTGAGCATGCGCGAACGCTCCAACGCACACGCGCAGCGTTGCCGGCAGGAAAAAAAATAATTTAAATAGTACCCGCCCCCTCCCACTTACAAAATCGGCACGAGTGTAGGCTCCGCCCCCCTGGGCGCCACGTCAAAACAGACAAGGAGCTGCAGAGCGCTTGAGAATAGCGCGTTTTTTTTCTGGCGCCGTTTTAGGCGCGAAAAACGGGCGCCCAGCTCGGAGAGGCGCCCGTTTTTTATCCTGTGGAAACTTGGGCCCCATATGTTAAGCCTTATTGGAATAGATGTAACTGGGGTTTGAACAGCGTATTGACTGCAAAAAACCGTTCTGGCCCTGAAAAACTAATGTTATATTTGTGGAATGCCAAATTTCTCCATTGTGATAAAAATGACTAGATTACAATTTTTTTTTTTTGTTTATGATATTTCAGCTTTTACCTTAACTAAACTCTTGTGCACCTCCCAATCTTTATTTCACTAACTTTTTTTAAACAGATCAGTGATTTATTTTTCCTGGTTTGCTGACTGAGAATTCTTCAATGTGATTGGCTGCTCAGACAGCTTGATGACATCACTGCTGCTGTTCGCCAGAGTTTACCTTTTGACAGCGCTACAATCAATTTCACATCGAGGAAGCTAAAGTTCTCCTCAGAGATCGAGAGATCTTTGTGGACAGCACGATCACCATTGCTTCGTCACTGAATGCAAATTACGGGCCACGGGCCATTATGATAACTATTATGCAGATGTTCTCCCACTGCAACACACTCAACTTGCTTTACCTCATTCCCCAGAACTAGATCCAGCACTGTTTCCTTCCTCGTTGAGCTAGAAACATACTGATTAAGGAAGTCCTCCTGTACACATTTTAGGAATTCTTCTTGCCCTTTGTTCTCTTCCCCCCTCGCCCCCCCCCCCCCAGTCTATATTATAATAATTTAATTCCTATTACTGCTTGATTATTTTTATATTTACCTGAAAATTGTCACAGATTTGCACCTGTCTCCTTCACTCTTTGTTTTTTTTTGGTAAACACCAAACAATGCAACAGATCCTTGTCTGTTCTTTAAGAACACTTTGCCAGTTTAAAAAAAAGTGTTTCCTAACTCTTGCATTAGCATTTTTGTTCCAGCATCAATTGTCAAGACGAACATAAGTACTTTCCACGCAAAACTCCAAATGGTGTGATTTATAAATTAATTTAATTTAATAGGTTAGCAACTACAAACACTGCCTTCCCTCCCTCTCGCTTCACTCAAAACCTTATGGAGTTTTTCTTCTATCCTCAACCACCACCTCCCTTTTCTCAGGGATGGGAGAAGTCACATTCACTTTCTCACAGCTCAATTGCTTAGCATCGTTACATTAAGTATAGTGCTGCGAATCTCTAACTCTCAATAAATGATAACAGGAATAAATAGTTCTGAAGAAATAGTTATGAATGGAGAAGGTTAAGGGGGATCAAAGAGTTTTTAAAACATTTGTTCTTAGGATTTGGGCTAGACTGCAAGGACAGTATTTTTTGCCTGTCCAAATTATGGAAGCTTTTGAAAGGGTAAATGGTTAACAATTAGTAATGAGACCTTGACCAGTGAATTAAGAGGATGGAGGCCTACTTCCGCCAATGGTGACTTCAGCCAAACCCGTAAAAGACAGTCACCTCGACATTCCACCTCAACACCCATCAAAAGCAAATCTAGCTTTGAAAGTCTTCTTCTGCAGTGCAGTGGTAAATCATGCTAAAAAAAACACCCCTCCTATTTAGGAGTTACACTCGATTGCACCTCCAAAACCTTTGCAAGAAACTAAAAGATTCGGGTCAACTTGATTCAGAAACTCGCCGGATCCACATGGGGAGCAGAAACTCAAATCCTCCGTAAGGCAGCACTCATCCTGGTGTACTCTGAAGCGGAGTACTGCTCTCCTGCATGGCTATCAAGTCCATATGTCAAATCTGTTGATGTCCAGCTGAATTCTACTTCGAGAATCATCACCAGTGCGCTTTTATCGATACCAACACTGGGACAAAGACATGTCGATCCAGGCCAACTTAAACAACCTACCAACCCGCCTCAAATCTAGAAAGCTATTTTGGACCCTCGCCAAAGCCCTTCAGCGAATTTACACCCTCAAGCCTTAATGACCGAGCACTGCCCTCAGAGGAAATTCGCAGGCAGCCTACAAGATATCCACGCTGTTACACCGGAAGCTTTGGCCTGGAGATCTGACAGATATTGACATTTGATTTACTACTACCATACAAAAGAATGAAGTATGGACTCAGGACTATCACTAAAACAAATGAGCAAGTTATAGAATATACAAGGAAAGGGAAAATAAATGAGATTACATAGTTCTAGTTACAGAGCTCATACCAACACAGGCAAGCATGGGTTGAATGGCCTCCCTCTGTAAATTCTATGATTCTATCGTCAGCTGGCACTTGCAAGCTGCATGCCCCCAGGTGTCACATCGACATTCTGTTGTCAAGCAGAGAACTGGACTAAGGCAAGAGTAGGAGAGAGAGAAACAATATTGACAAGGGATTCCATTTCTGCAATTCCATGTCAAGCTGTTAGCCCTGAATCTTGTTCTTGAGCATCTTCCAATCTGTCTCTTTAATGATCTGCTGGGAAATACGTGCGTCATCTGTATGACTCGCCTTAAAAGATTTTCCTCCCACTCACTTGACACAGGCCTCTGCTTGACACTTCCTAAACAATAAGTGTTAAAAAAACAAGTTACAAATTCTGTAGTATATTGTAAACAAACATTTAACAGCAGCTCAAATTGTATAATCTAGAAAATGCGTTGACTACAAAAGGCAAAAGAATTGATGAAGGACAAAAGTTGCAACTTTGAAACGGTACTGTAACTCAACCAGTGATTCTGGCCAAAAAAATATCAACTAGTCACAATACGATGCAAATTTTTGAGAAGCACAATCACAATATGAACACTCAGTGTTAGACTCTATGGCCCCAAGTTTCCACATGATTCGCTCCTGATTTTTTAGGAGCAACTGGTATAGAACGGAGTATCTTAGAAATCGGAATTCTCGTCATTTAGTTTGCTCCAGTCCTAGTCAGTTAGAACAATTTCACTTTGGAACAGAATTTTTTTTCAAAAAGGGGGTGTGTCCGGCCACTTACGCCTGTTTTCAAAGTTTCGTCAGTGAAAACTTACTCCAAACTAACTTAGAATGGAGTACGTGAAGATTTTTGTACGCTCGAAAAAACCTTGTCTACGCTTTAGAAAATCAGGTGTAGGTTACAAATCAGGCTTAGGGAATGGTGGGGGGGGGGGGGGGGTTTAAAGGGAAGTTTACAAACATTAAACACTTCAGTTTTAAAAATAAAGAGCCATCATCAATAATAAATGATAAATACATCAATAAATCAACCAATAAATTAATCCAAAAAAATTAATAAGAAATAATAATTATTTTTTAAATCAATAAATAAAACATTTTCTACTTACCGACTGCAGCACCGGAAGCCCTCCAACAGCGTGCTGGGATGCCTCCCTCAGTGTGTCTCTGTCAGTGTCTCTATATCTATATCTCTGTCTGTGTGTGTGTCTCATTGTCTGTCAGTGTCTGTGTTTCTGACAGGGGGGAGGGATGGGGGAGAAGGGGGGGGACGAAAGGAGATTGGGGAGGGGAAAGGAGATTGGGGGGGGGGAAAGGGAGATTGGGGGGGGGAAAGGAAGATTGGGGGGGGGAAAGGAAGATTGGGGGGGGGAAAGGAAGATTGGGGGGGGGAAGGGAGATTGGGGGGGGAAGGGAGATTGGGGGGGGAAGGGAGATTGGGGGGGGAAAGGGAGATTGGGGGGGGGAAAGGGAGATTGGGGGGGGGAAAGGGAGATTGGGGGGGGGAAAGGGAGATTGGGGGGGGAAAGGGAGATTGGGGGGGGGGAAAGGGAGATTGGGGGGGGGGGAAAGGGAGATTGGGGGGGGGGGGAAAGGAGACTGGGGAGGGGGAAAGGAGACTGGGGAGGGGGAAAGGAGATTGGGGAGGGGGAAAGGAGATTGGGGAGGGGGAAAGGAGATTGGGGAGGGGGAAAGGAGATTGGGGAGGGGGAAAGGAGATTGGGGAGGGGGAAAGGAGATTGGGGAGGGGGAAAGGAGATTGGGGAGGGGGAAAGGAGATTGGGGAGGGGGAAAGGAGATTGGGGAGGGGGAAAGGAGATTGGGGAGGGGGGGAAAGGAGATTGGGGAGGGGGGGAAAGGAGATTGGGGAGGGGGGGAAAGGAGATTGGGGAGGGGGGGAAAGGAGATTGGGGAGGGGGGGAAAGGAGATTGGGGAGGGGGGGAAAGGAGATTGGGGAGGGGGGGAAAGGAGATTGGGGAGGGGGGGAAAGGAGATTGGGGAGGGGGGGAAAGGAGATTGGGGGGGGGAGGGAAAGGTGATTGGGGGGGAGGGAAAGGAGATTGGGGGGAAAAGGAGATGGGGGGGAAAGGAGATGGGGGGGAAAGGAGATGGGGGGAAGGGGGGGAAGGGGGGAAAAGGAGATTGGGGGGAAGTGGAGGGAGGAAAAGGAGAAAGGAGAAGGGAGAGGGAGACTGAACGGGCCGGGACCGAGACTTCGGGCAGAGCCCGTCCCCAGCACCAGATTTACAGGTAGGTGGCGTTGGGTCAGGGGGGTGGTGGGAGGAAGGTCGGTTCGGTTCGGGTCGGGGAGAGGGAGGTCAGGTCAGGTCCAGTCCTGGGGGCGGGGGGGGGGGGCGGGAGTCGGGTCGGTGTCGGGTCCGGTCAGGAGGTGAGAAGCGGGAGTCGAGTCGGGTCGGGAGGAAGCAGGAGCTGGCCGTGGGAGGAGCCTTATGCACGCAGCCCCGGTGAGGCCATTCGGCCAGGGCTAGGGGCTGCGTGCTTCGGCCCCTCCCACACAGTTTTGGGCGCCTGGAACTACTGCACATGCGCGCCCACTGTAGCGCGCATGTGCAGAGGTCCCGGCACTGTTTTCAGCGTAGGGATCTGGCTCCGCCCCCTACAGCTCGTGCTGCGCCGAGGGCCAGAGGACCTGCAGGGAGGTGGAGAATCTGGAGGGTTTTTTAGGCGCACTTTGTGGCGCGAAAAACGGGCGTCCAGGTCGAGACTGCGCCATTCTAGGCGCGGCTCGAAACTTGGGCCCTCTGTATATGACCGTAGCAATGTGACAGGAGCAAAGATCCTATTTGTGACAGGCTTTTCCATGGATCCCAACTACACCAGAAAGCAGGGCTTGCAAACATTGGAGCCATCTCCACTACCTATATCTATGTCTATATATATTTAAATAAATAGATCAAATTAAAAATGACATCACACATTGAAGGCCACAATCCTGAACATTCAAAAATGACCACTGAACTTTTCAATCAGATCTCAATGACTGAGGTTTAAGGCCCCTTTATTGCTCTGCCTGAAGTCTAAGATTTCAAAGTACCACTTCAACAAAGTATTCTTAAATTTGCTATTTTCTTTGTATAAAGTCCGTTCCATATGTACTACTCTCCTTTCCACCCCACCACGCACCCATACTCAAGGATAAACGATTAAAAATATTATACATCACTTAAAGGGGCAGCATTTTTCAGATTAAAACCAGATTTACTGGCATGTTAGGTTCTACCACTGGCATAACTACCTGTAGTTAATGTTTTGTTTTTGAAGAATCACTAACAGAATGTTTCTATTACATTCCAGAAGATTGTCATGGCATTTATCAGCACAGATGGAAATCCAATAGAACTCTGCCAGAGTACATTAGAATTAGTTGACGTCAAAACAATTACACCGGTTCTTGAGATCCAAGAGTAGTATGTTGAGATTATTAGGTTACCCTTTATAAATGAGCTAGTTGTGAGTTTTAGTTATTGCCTCCTTTGTAATCCGAGGTCTTCATGCTAAATTTTCAGCTTGTCCATTTTCTTCAACAAGCTTTTTTTTTCTCTACTCATTCTCAGGTTTGATCCCTTTAGTCTATTTAGCAAACAGATTTTGATTTATTTTAATTTTCCATGAATTTTTGTTCTGCAACCATTTTGATCCCCAAGTGATCTCTGCTTCAAGTTTAGGTTCTCTACCCCTTTAGCACACCTTCAGTGCTACAGCATGTATTTTAACTGGCAAATCTATTTAGCTAATCCAGATTAGATTCCTTTCTGTTAGATCTCTTCATTTCCAATGAAATACGAACTCCGATGGTAGTTTTAACTTTTTAATCTCTCCAGAGAGCAACAAATTTCTTGGCTTCAAGCCAGGTCTTTGTTCTTACTGAGACACATGGTCAAAATGGCTGTACTTTATACCTGGATCAATTTACAGAAAAGAACTCGCCTTCTTTGACCTTACTGGCTCAATTGAAAGTCTTTTAACGTTTTATTGGCTCGCTACCCAAGGTCCGAAAATGTCAAGTTGATTGATGAGTTAATGCAACATGCTGAGCAGCACGTAGCAGTCTTGACTTGGGGGTCTGTGAATTTTCACAGTCTGTCTAAATGAGCCTGTTTGAATACTCTATCAATCCCCCCTTTGATTCTTTCACAAACTGAATCATAAAACATCAGGTATCACTGGTTAAACATTCTACAAAATAATTTCATACATGTTAAGAGTTTCCTTCTAAAATTTGTTGATGTGTTTCGCCACATGTCCGGACTAGTAGCTTCCACATAAATTTACACCAACCAGAGTTCCATCGTGGCCACAATGGAAGTCTGGTTTTAGTAGGTTAATTAACCTTATTCCAATTTAATCCAAATCAATATCTTAATTCAACCAGTAAACCACCTTTCCTTAAACATAACAAACAAGCAATATAAAAGTAAAAGGTATTTACATGTAATTCCCTTGCTACCCTACTATTTCCCTTTGGTGCAGAGGGTCAGCTAGTAAGAAGTAGGCCTATGCCTAGAATACCTACAATCAATACTACAGTAAATTTATACATTTTCGCAAAATGTAATTGTCCTTATTAGATTTCAGCTTCAGTTACGGGTGCTCGTTTAACGTGTGAAGCATGGATCCAGGCTTTCTTTCCTTGGACTTTAACAGCTGCCTGGGTGGTCAATAACACTTGATAAGGTCCCTCCCACTTGGCACCCAAAGGTTCTTTATGCAACTTTTTCACATAGACTCAGACTCCCGGGATGATGTCGTGTCCTCCTTCGGGTGGATTACCCCAAGCTGCCGGGAAACAGAACTAATAGCATTGGTTAAGTTCTGACAGTATGATAACAGAGTGTCACTCATTAAGTGAACATCAGCTTTCCGTAAATCGATAGTTCCTGGCAGCGACATGGGTCTGCCTGTTATAATTTCAAATGGGCTTAGATCTGTAGTTCTGTTTGGGGTTGCCCTAATGCTACATAGCACTATTGGTAGCGCCTGGGGCCATGGTGTTCCTTGTTGGTGATATTTGGCAAGCTGTTGTTTCAGAGTTCGATTCATTCGCTCTACTTGTCCTGATGATTGTGGATAATAAGGACAGTGTAAATCCCACGTAATGTTCAGTAACCTACAGACTTCTTGGCAGACAGCACCTGTGAAGTGTGTTCCCTGATCTGAGTCAATGCTACTTGGGACTCCCCATCCTTACACAAGACCTTTGCAGTGTGATTGGCTGTGGCTCTTTTAGTTGGGACAGCTTCTACCCATCTAGAGAATCTGTCGACCATGACAAGAATGTTAGTGTATCCTTTGCATGAAGGAAGAGATAGATAATCAACCTGCAGATGCTGGAATGGTCCAACAGGGGCAGGGGGCCTCAGTTGGGGCATTACCGTGATGGGTCCAGAATTATTTTTCTGGCAGACCACACAGCGGTCTGTTACCAGCTGGGCATGTTTTTTAAATCCCCAACCCCACCAGCTTTTCTGGAACCGTGCCGTCATCTGTTGTGAGGCCAAGTGTCCCCACGAGTGGATCTGTTGGGCTAGAAAAGGCATAAGCGCTTGTGGCGCGACTGGCTTGTCGGTAACTCTGTCTCCAGACACCATCTTCGCATAGCTTAATTCCTGCCTCAATCCATGTCCATTTTTCCTCTCGGGAGCACTCGCCTTGCATTGTTTGAAGGTCTCGTGTCAGAGTCCTGAGTGCTTTCAATCTGCACATCTGTGTTGGTTCTTCTGGAGGAACGCCCTGTGAGGCGGCATCTTTAGCTGCCTGGTCGGCTAGGGCATTTCCCTGTGCTTCTGTGGTATTTTCCTTGGTATGGGCCTTACACTTCAGGATGGACACTTCCTGAGGTAATTGTATGGCCTCCAGTAAGTCTCAGACGACTTTTCCATTTCGGATAGGTGTACCAGCAGCAGTTAGGAATCCTCTTTTCCGCCATAACATACCAAAGTCGTGAGCGACTCCAAAAGCATAACGCGAATCTGTGTAGACATTAGCTGTCTGTCCTTCTGCTATTTGACATGCTTCTGACAGGGCCCGTAACTCGGCCTGTTGTGCTGACGTTCCTGAGGGTAAATGTTCTTTTGCCACTACCTCATATAAGGTTGTAACTGCCCATCCTGCTTTTCTGGTACCATTGTCAACAAAGGAGGAACCATCTGTAAACAGGGTGAGGTCTGGGTTGTGCAGAGGCTCCTCTGCTGCTAAGGCTGCTTCTTCTGTTTCTTTTAAAATCTCCACGCAGTCATGCTCTTCACATTCTCCCCCCTCTTGCTCCCTCGATTCTGACATCGGGAGCATAGTTGCGGGATTAACCGGGCTGGCCCGGACGATATGGAGATTAGGAGCTTCCAAAACTGCTGTCCAGCGGGTCCATCTTGCTGCTGTCACCTGAGACATTCTATTCATAGACAGCAAAGCGTGTACGGTGTGGGGACACTTGACAATCAGCTTTTGGTCGAGGACTAGACCCGCAGTGATCATTACCGCTCGACATGTAGCTTCCATGGCCCTTAGGCAACTTCCCCATCCGAGGGCTACTGCATCCAGTTTTGCCGAATAATAGCCAATAGGTCTTTGCCGATCCCCATGTTCTTGTGTCAGTATAGCGGTCATATATCCTTCTTTCTCATGAACAAACAGGGTAAATGACTTACCACTGTCGGGGATTCCCAGAGCCGGTGCCGAATACAAAGCCTTTTTCAAATTCAGGAAGGCCTCTTGCTGTTCTTTAGTGAGGGTGATGGCTTCTTTAGAGGCACGTTTCCCCTTTAAAATATCATTCAGTGGCTGAGCAAGCTATGTGAAGGAGTCAATCCAATTTCTGTAAGTTACACAATCCCAAAAAAGACCTTAGTTCCTGAATAGTGGTGGTTTTTTTAGCAGCCCGAATGGCTGCAGTTCTATCCTGGGTATGTTCTCTCTTTTCTTGTGAAATCTTTTGTCCCAGGTATACAACCTCTTCTTGGGATATTTGTGCTTTGTCGATGCTGGCTTTTATGTCCTTTCAGCCGAAGGTGATCCAGCAAAGCTCGTAAATCTTGTTCATGCTGTTCTTCCGTGTTTGAAGCGAGCAGGATATCGTCTACATATTGGATGACTGTGGATGACAGGGGAGGTAATTCTCGCAAATGGCTTTGTAAAGCCATGTGGAATACCGTAGGGCTGTTGTGGAAACCCTGTGGTAACCGGGTCCAAGTATACTGTTGTCCTTGGACAGTGAAAGCAAACCACTGTCAAATCTCTGGTGCCAGAGGCACCGACCAAAATCCGTTGGCCATATCGATAACCAAGAAATATTTATGTTCCGGTTTGAGGGCATTAAAAATGGTGGAGGGATTTGCGACCAAAGGAGCTTTTTGATCAATACACTGGTTAGCTTTCCTATAATCGACAGTCAAACGCCAAGTCTCATTAAATTTCTGTACTGGCCACACGGGGCTATTGGAGGAGCCATGCGTTTTAATAAACACCTCTTGTTTCTCCAATTGCTGAATAACCGGTAAGGTTCCCGCGATGGCAGTTGGACTGATGGGATACTGTTTAGTGCATGGAGGCTTGGTCCCTGTAAATGACGCAGGCTCCATCTGGAGTAGGCCACAATCGTTCTTATCTTTAGTCCATATCAGGTGTTCCTTCAATTCTTCTTTCTTCAAAGTTCTAATTGACCATGTCACCCGACCATCCTCGAAATGCAACGATGAATCTATTTGGATTAGAACGTCCATTCCCAAAAGGGGTTGATCTACTGGGCCTATCCAGACTGGTGTGGTTAGTTCATGTGGACCCAGCCCTATAAGTACCGGTGTTGTCCTTTTAATTTCCATTTTATGGCCCCCAACTCCATAGGCTGTACGTGCCCTACCATCCAACGGCAAAAAGTCTCCATATTGTAGGGGTAAGCATGTTAATTCCGCCCGTGTCTAAAAGACAGTCCACATCCTTATCGCCCACCCTCAGTTATATATAGCCCATCTCCCCTTTGTTGTATTAGTGCGAGGAGGGGGGCCAGGGTGGGCTCTCATCATTTTTTGCTATCCCAAGTAACTCCTTCTGTTGTTGTATTGTCAGTCACTTAAATGCTTCTATGAGGTCGTTATCTTGTGACAAGCCTGGCTTGTTGGCTGAATTGTATCCCTGGCTGCGTCCTCTTCTCCAGCCACGACCTTGCTGTTTTGCCCTGCACGTCTTGACCCAGTGACCTTCTTTCCCACAATAATGACATTTTCCGGGTAATTTTCCTTATAACTGTTTATCGGAATCCTGGGATTTCCATCCCATAAGCCTGTACAGCTCGGACTTTAGCTCCCATATCCCGATCTAATTGGTTACATCGATCCACCAATGCTGCAAAGGTAGTTCTTCTACCTTCCCAGTCCGATAACACTACCTTAAGCATTTTGGACAGTTCTGGCTTTAGACCTGCCACGAAAGCTGCTTTCAGGGGTCCAAACGCTTGTTCATCCATTTCCTCATCCGTATTATTCATACTCGAATGTTCTAGCCACGTGCATCTAAACCGCTCGTCATACTCCAGGACCTCCTTTGTTCCTTTCTGTTGGCAGGCTGCAATTTTTCCCCAGTCTGTCTTAGCTGGACTGAAGGCTTGCAGCCAGTGTTTAATCGCCTCCCATCCTGCGTCTAATTCTTGCTCATTCTGCCCCAAAGCTTCATCTACCTTGTCGTGCAATTTTCTTCCCTGTGTTTTTGGCACCATTATGGTCAAAATTTGCACTCCGTCCCAGGGATGAAGTTGATATATATTTCTTAAACAGTCCAATTGGTCCCACGTTTTTACTCCCCCTTTCTTTGGATTGGGCAATTCCTTGGACCATTTATCAATTTTCTCTGGGTCTGCCGGAGCATGAACTAAGTATTCTGCATACACCCTTCTCTTTGTTTTTTTGGTTCCGCCCTCGTCTTTTTTTAAAAACGGGGCAAAGCGCACCCCTAATTCTTCATCATCCTCCGACACTGTATTGTCGGAGGATTCAGAAACCGTATCTATTCCTCGGTCGTGTCTTTGGGTTTGCGCTTTTAATTTATCCAAACATGGGTACCCTGGGAATTGATCAATACATTTTCCTTTTCCCATTACTGTCTCTTGACCTAATGATTTTTTCCATTCTTTAATTTCACCTTTAAAATCTTTAACTTCCGCTTCCAGCTTTTCAAGTTCAAGCTTTTTCTGTCGCAGCTGTGCACAAACTGCTTGCAATTGATCCTTTGCACTGGTCAGTTCTCGATCATGTTGGGAACACATTATAATTTCATTCCGGTTTCGGATCTGGCCCATAACCGCTAGGGACCATCTAGTTCGCTCTTTATTTTTCATACGGGTCGTTTTTCCCCAGACCCTTTTAATCCCGTCCAAGGACCATTGTCCTTTGGAGGTTCCGTACTTTTGTTCGATCTTAATACAGGTTTTAGATAAGTTTTCACAGTCTGTCTAAATGAGCCTGTTTGAATACTCTATCACTTTCTCAAACACAATGCCCATGGTAACTTAGAGAAGGAAAGGTCACCATTTTAAAAAAGCACCAGAGAAGAAAGTGCTTTCTTTAACAGAGGAGTTATCTCAGGTACTCTTGCACCATTCTTGCAGGATTAGTTTGGGAGCAAACTTCAAGAAAGACTTGCATTTCTATAGCGCCTTTCACAACCACCAGACATCCCAAAGTGCTTTGGTGCCAATGAAGTACTTTTGAAGTGTAGTCACTGTTGTAATATAGGAAACACAGCAGCCAATTAGCACACAGCAAGCTCCCACAAACAGCAATGTAATAATAATCATATAATTCATTTTAGTGATGTTGATTGGGGGATAAATATTGGCCAGGACTTCCCTGCTCTTCTTTGAAATAGTGCCATGGGATCTTTTACGTTCACCCGAGGGGACAGACTCATCTGAATAACACCACCTTCGACAGTGCAACACTCCCTCAGTACTGCACTGGACTGTCAGCCTAGATTTCTGTGCTAAAGTACCTGGAGTGGTCACTTATTGTCCAATATTGCAACCAAGGAACGTATATGCATCTGTAAAGGGAAAAACACTGAAAACCAGAAACTGGTTTTGAATTGTAAAAAAAAATGCACAGGTTACACATTTCAGGCCTTTCCCCAAACATACTAAAAATAAAGCTAGGCTTCTTCAACTTAAAGTACATATATAGGTTTTATAATAAATGTGCTTCATCAGTTTAACATGTGACTTAACATGACAATAACAAGTTCTATTCCCAGTGGAAATCTTTGCATACACCAATGCATAACTAACACAACTGATAGACCAGGGAATTATGTATGTTGCAGGGAGCCAGAGAGAAAAATAAAACATAGAGCACCATAATACCAAATGCAGCTCAGAATGGTGAATATGGATTGTATCCGCTACACTGGAAAATTCTCAATCTCAATTATATTGCTGTTGGGAAATGTTGAGGATAAACAACCTTAAATTGGGGGAAAAGCTTCATAATACAAAATAATACAAAATTATAAACAAAGGGACAAAATTAATCGGGGGGGGAAATGAAAACAAAATATTAATTTTGGCTGCAAGACAAACATTCAATTAATAACTCGTTAAAAAACAATTAGAACTTGTCATACATTTTGAATTGAAAACTACCAACTTTTTTTTTTACATGAATGTAAATATCACTGTTAGTGTTGCCTGGGTGATACCAATTCATAAAATTTTACATTTGATGATACGAGAGGTGATTTTCAAACTACACACCCTTTGATTGAAGCAGTAGTGCCCAAGTGGGAACAGCATCAATGCTAATTGAAGACACCAATTTCATGACTGCCTTTCTCAAAAAGCTAGGAACAAAAACAAATCTAACTTGGAGAAGCTCGGTCTTACTCCAAATGGTCTTTGCAGCAGTAACTAACTCACTTAGGGTAAGTGCTATTAACCACAGTGAGCCCCAACTCCATTATGTGGCTTTTGTTAACTTGTCCTGTTTTATTGCCTTAACGACAATCGCTGTGTATTCCATTGTCAGGCCCTTACCTGGCCACTCTCATCTAGGCATAGAGTCGCCCTATCCTCGGAAGAGGGACAGAATCTTTCAAATAGGTGGCAGATCATCTGGATGATCACTGATCGTAGACACCTTTAAGTCCCAAAAGGATGTTTCAATGTGCCAAACTGTTTTTTTCCCTCTGAATATAAACTCGCCTTTCTCCATTTTCCTCTTTTGTACTTCATTTTTTTCTCCTTTGTTTTTCTTCCACGGGAGTGCTGCTGTCAAAAGTGCTATCAGCTGGGATGTAAAACCCAGTTGTTGCCCAGGGATACCATAAAGACAAACGACAGTCCATTTAGCACTTAACGTGGGACACCACCACTGGTCGGGAGGATAAGAGCTGGAGCACAGGACTCTGCAACATCGTGGGCCACCGCGACTACAACTTCCGGCACGAGCTGCTCCAAGCGTGTGCCGGCTTCAAGGTGGCCAACGTCATCAAAACCCAGGTCGCAGTTTGGAGCGTGAGCAGGAACAGCAGCGGGGCCCAGTTTTGGTGGAGGAGCGGCAAGAGATCATGGCAGAGGAGCGGCAAGAGATCATGGCAGAGGAGCGGCGAGAGATCGTGGCGGAGGAGTGGCAAATGGGGTACGGGGCCCAGATAAGCCAAGGGCCCGGGACAGCATGGGCCAGCCCACACTGGGATATGTGTGCGCACTATGTCAATGCAACAGAGCTGGTCTCCAATCGTCCTGGTTAACCCTGACCACTGGATAAAGGCCTAGCTCTGTCAAGCCTGTGTGGTGGCTGATGTGCAACGGTCACCACACGTTAAAAAAAATCCACGCAATGGCATCTTCCACCCCTTGAGTTCAGGACTGGAATATCGGGTACTTCATTGAAACATCTTCAAACTCATTCCTTTTGGTGTGGAAGCAAGTCATCCTCATTCGAGGGACCACTTATGATGATGATAATAATGAGATCTTCAATCCCGCTCTCCTCTCACATTACACAGCAAGACAGCTCAGTATACTTACTTTTTCTTCTGGCTATTGACAATGAACGATATGAAAGTACAACATAAAGATTCACAACTTATCCCGATCGCTGATAAAAATGTATCCTCTCCATTTGCTTCTGAAGCATTGTGGCATTTTCTTCAATCTCTATTCTGTGCACTTCATCTCCAGTTATCTTGCTCTCATTGTTTGTTTCTCAATGACATTTAAGTTTCACCTCTAAATGTTTCCCCCCCCCCCTTCCAAATTCCCTCAACTTTCGACTTCAACTAACCTAAATAATTCAAGAATGATGTACTCGTTCAGGCTAACATCCTCAGCATTAAAGCACTGACTACACTCGATCAGCTTCGCTGGGCAGGCCACATAGTTCGCATGCCAGACACGACACTCCCAAAACAAGTGCTCTATGTGGAGCTCTTTCATGGCAAACGAGCCAAAGGTGGGCAGCGGAAACGTTACGTTACAAGGACACCCTCAAAGCCTCCCTGATAAAGTGCAACATCACCCCTGACACCTGGGAGTCCCTGGCCAAAGACCGCCCTAAGTGGAGAAAATGCATCCGGGAGGGCGTTGAGCACTTCGAGTCTCAACGTCGAGAGCGTGAAGAGGTTAAACGTAGGCAGCGGAAGGAGCGTGTGGCAAACACAGAAAATAGGTGCGGGAGTAGGCCATTCGGCCCTTCGAGCCTGCACCACCATTCGATAAGATCATGGCTGATCATTCCCTCAGTACCCCTTGATCCCTTTAGCCGTAAGGGCCACATCTAACTCCCTCTTGAATATATCCAATGAACTGGCATCAACAACTCTCTGCAGCAGGGAATTCCACAGGTTAACAACTCTCAGTGAAGAAGTTTCTCCTCATCTCAGTCCTAAATGGCCTACCCTTTATCCTAAGACTGTGTCCCCTGGTTCTGAACTTCCTCAACATCAGGAACAATCTACCTGCATCGAACCTGTCCCGTCCCGTCAGAATCTTGTACGTTTCTGAGATCCCCTCTCATCCTTCTAAACTCCAATGTATAAAGGCCCAGTTAATCCAGTCTCTCCTCATATGTCAGTCCGGCCATCCCGTGAATCAGTCTGGTGAACCTTCGCTGCACTCCCTCAACAGCAAGAATGTCCTTCCTCAGATTAGGAGACCAAAATTGAACACAATATTCCAGGTGAGACCTCACCAAGGCCCTGTACAACTGCAGTAAGACCTCCCTGCTCCTATGTTCAAATCCCCTAGCTATGAAGGCCAGCATACCATTTGTCTTCTTCACCGCCTGCTGTACCTGTATGCCAACTTTCAATGACTGATGAACCATGACACCCAGGTCTCGTTGCACCTCTCCTTTTCCTAATCTGCCACCATTCAGATAATATTCTATCTTCGCGTTTTTGCCCCCAAAGTGGATAACCTCACATTTATCCACATTATACTGCATCTGCCATGCATTTGCCCACTCACCTAGCCTGTCCAAGTCACCCTGCAGCCTCTTAGCGTCCCCCTCACAGCTCACATCACCACCCAGTTTAGTGTCATCTGCAAACTTGGAGATATTACACTCAATGTCACCAGTCCCACCCACCCCTTCCCTCGGCGACTGTCTGTGGCTCTCCTTTTGGACTGTTCAGCCACCAAAGAACTCACTTCAGGAGTGGAAGCAAGTCTTCCTCGATTCCAAGGGACTGTCTATGACAACTAATTTTCCGAATCCAGCGGCTACTTTGTCATCTGACCATTCTTTCTGTGCCACAGTAAACTCGCTAACATGGAAGGTTTATATTTCACTTTGCTCTCTTGTTAGTTCTGATACTACATTGTGGTACCATCATGTCTGTTCTGCTGTTTCAAAATAATCAACCTATCATATTTGGTATAGCTGGACTGAAGCATCCCAAGTGAATTCTATCTCTGCTTGAAACGTCTGTAAATCCACTATTAGAACTGCTAAATTTTATTAGAAGAAAATGTCAACTGCCGTCTTCCTGCTCCTTGGCAATGCTGTTTCTTGTAACTTCTGCGAATCCTTATTTCCATCTCTTCAGTCCTGATGATATAGCTGATGGTTTGTTGTTGAACTCTAATCTTAATCTTAGCAAAGAACCTTCCTTCTTGTTCCATTCTGTTCAACCATAAAGATCAGCATCAAGCCTGTCAGAATCTCCGCTTTGCACTACACTAGGGCCACTGGTCTAAAAGCATTCTTGCCATGGTCCTCAAGATGCACATATCTGAAGTTATCGCTGTCCTATGTTCTCTTCAATTTTTCTCACAACCTACTTGGAAATTTGGAAACTCTCAGATTTACCTAATAAAAAAAAGGTGGCGGGCAGTGACAAGTGGGGTACCACAGGGATCAGTGCTTGGGCCCCATATATAAATAAATAAATTTGGATGAGGGAACCAAATGTAATATTTCCAAGTTTGCTGACGACACAAAACTAGGTGGGATTGTGAGTTGTGAGGAGGATGCAAAGACGCTGCAAGGCGATTTAGATAGGTTGAGTGAGTGGGCAGACACATGGCAGATGCAGTATAACGTGGATAAATGTGAAGTTATCCACTTTGGTAGGAAAAACAAAGACAAAGTATTATTTAAATGGTGATAGCTTGGGAAATGTCGATGTACAAAGGGGCCCGAGTGTCCTGCAGGTAGAGCAAGCAGTTAGGAAGGCAAATGGTATGTTGGCCTTCATTGCAAGAGGATTTGAGTACAGGGCAAGGATGTCTTACTACAGTTATACAGGACCTTGGTGAGACCACACCTGGAGTATTGTGTGCAGTTTTGGTCTCCTTACCTAAGAAAAGATATACTTGCCATAGAGAGAGTACAGCAAAGGCTCACCAGACTGATTCCTGGGATGGCAGGACTGTTGTATGAGAAGAGATTGGGTCGACTGGGCCTGTATTCACTGAAGTTTAGAAGAATGAGGGGATCTCATTGAAACGTATAAAATTCTGACGGGGTTGGACAGACTGGATGTGGGGAGGATGTTTCCCCTGGCTGGGAAGCCTAGAACAAGGGGTCAGAGTCTCAGGATACGGGGTAGGAAATTTAGGAGCGAAATGAGGAGAAATTTTTTCACTCAGAGGGTGGTGAACCTGTGAAATTCTCTACCACAGAAGGCTGTGGAGGCCAAATCACTGAATATATTTGAGATAGATAGATTTTGAGACACAAAAGGTATTTAAGGGGTATGGGGGACAAAACAGGAATATGGTGTTGAGACAGAGGATCAGCCATGATCATACTGAATGGCGGTGCAGGCTCGAAGGGCCGAATGGCCTACTACTGCTCCTATTTTCTATGTTTCTAGGTTACCCTGTTATTAGTACTTACATCAGTACTTTAAGCTTATGGAAGTTGCTGCTAGTTTTCAAACTATCATCTTGAAAGTTCTGGTCCAATCTATGATTAGCATGCTACTTAGTATGGTCCCTTGATCACTAGAAATCTTGTGGTCCAGTTCATTCACTTCTGGATGTCTGCTCTTGCATTCCTTGGTTAATTATTATTTATTGGCTCAGTTGCTTTGATTCATAGTCCATTAACCCCAGGGTTTTCCAGGGCTTTTCTCTGACTCTGTTGTGCATCTCAATGCTCTCCTCCACAAATCATCCTACCCACTACTGCGGATACCATTTTGCATTCACAAACTACCTTCATATGGCAGAGCATCAGTGCGATGGCCGATTCACATGTAAATCCCTTCTATACCATTCAACAAACAATGAAATATGTTTCTTTCAATTCTTCAAGGACAATTTCATCAGTGGCTACAGTGTATACTGTTTACAGGATACACTGCAGCAACTCATCAAGGCTTCTTCGGTAACACCTCCCAAACCCACGACCTCTACCACCTCGAAGGACAAGGGCAGCAGGCGCAAAGGAACATCATCCCCAAGTTCCTCTCCTAATCACACACCATCCTGACTTGGACATTTATCGCCATTCCTTCATTGTCGCTGGGTCAAAATCTTGGAACTCCCACACAGTCAGTGTGATTCACCTTCAACACACGGACTGCAGCTGTTCAAGAATTGCACCCACCTTGCAGGCAATAAATGCCAGTCTTGCCAGTGACGCCCACATTCCAAGAATTAAACTAAAAAAGGTTTAGAGAGCCAAGGAATTTCAACAATGTCTAAGAAATCAAAGAAAGCCTTTTGGCCAGGAGCTTGAGTTTTTCTTTCCTCCAACAGTATTTCAACTTCTTAAATTCAGACTTTGTCTTACTTCATTTAATGTAAATCACTGAAGGATAGTGAAAGAGAGAAAACTGAAAACTTAAATTTTGTCATAGTTTAGAATTTATTTTAATATATACAATTGTTAGTGAGGGGTTTTGCAGTAAAAAGTAATTTACAAATTGGCTATGAAGCATATGACTGTCAATAACAGAAGTCTTCTTGTACGTTTAAATCACGAACATCTTTTGTGCCATTAGTTTCCTGAAATGGCATGTTAAATTGAATGTGTTTTCATTCAAGGGGACTAAATGCCGAAGGGAAAATGCAAGAGGGTGTAGAGACTGGGCTAAGTGGGTTAGAACAGTATTGTTTACCTGGAATACAGCCTAAACTGATAAGATGAAAGTCTCTGTTGTTGAGAGTCATACCTGTACATGAAATGTGTTTCACAGTCTCAATCTAGTTCATATTGGACACGAATCCACAGCATAAACCCATCCATAATATCCAGAAAACTGCAATAATCTTAGAAGCCACAAAAATGGCTGATGTGGGAAATGGAAAATTCAATTGTCGAGCAGTACAGTAAGCCTTATTGAAGAAAATTTGCACAAATATGATAGCATGCAATTGAGAGACAGCAGCATACTTCTTAAGATGTGAATTTTTCAGTTTTCTGCCTGTGCAGAATTCACATCCAAAACATGTGAGCATATACTTCAGAGTAATCATTAAATTGCTATGCTATGTCCTGAACAGTAATTGCATGTAAACATTATAAACAATTGACTGACTTCCTTAGTCTAATGTCAGTACTTCAATTAAAAAGCCCGCAGAAAATAACTTGCAGAGCTCTTGGAACAGATAACACTACAAGCTCCAGGATTCAAGACATTTAGGATCAGTGAGTTGCAGCCAATATTAAATTACATTCTTATATCTATTTTATGCAGTGATCAGCCACTGACTGCTGGTCTAAAGACAAAGATTTGTTTGTGGGTGTTTTACCTGTGTATATTCATATGCCCTGGCAGATAAACTATGAAGCGTACGAGAGTCTGGGCCTCACATTAAACATCAGTATGACAAAGGTTCTCTACCAACCTGCCCTTGCCACACAGTACTGCTCCCCAGTTATCAAGATCCACAATGAGACCTTGGACAATGTGAACCACTTCCCATACCTTAGCAAGGGCAGACATCGATGACGAAGTCCAACATCGCCTTCAGTGTGCCAGTGCAGCCTTCAGCCACCTGAGGAAAAGAGTATGCGAAGACCAGGATCTCAAACCCGGCACCAAGCTCATGGCCTACAGAGCAGTAATGATACCCGCCCTCCTATATGCTTCAGAGACATGGACTATGTACAGTAGACACCTCAAGGCACTGGAGAAGCACCAACTCTGCCTCTGCAAAATCCTGCAAATTAATTGGCGGGATGGGCACACCAACATCCCTAGCATCGAGGCACTGACCACGCTCGACCAGCTCGGGTGGGCGGGCCACATTGTTGGCACTCTACAAGTCCCGAAACACGCACTCTATTCCGAGCTACGTCACGGCACGCGAGCCCCAGGAGGGCAGAGAAAACGTTTCAAGGACACCCTCAAAGCCTCCTGAAAAAATGCACCACCCCTGCCAACTCTTGAGAATCCTTGGCCCAAGACCGCTCAAAATAGAGGAGGAGCATCCAAGAAGGGACTAAACACCTGGAGTCTCTTCGCCGGGAGCACGCAAAAGCCAAGCACAAAAAGCAGAAGGAGCGTAAGACAACCTAAGCACCCCACCCACCCGTCCCTTCAACCACCATCTACCCCATCTGTGACAGAGACTGTAGGTCCTGCATTAAACTCATCAGTCACCTGAGAACTCATTAGTGTGGAAGCAAGTCATCCTCGACTCCAATGGACTGCCTAAGAGAAGAATACTAAAATATGGCAAGGATAGTATTGATCAAGCAGTTTCAATTTTGTTACGATTTTGGTCACGAGTCCATCTCTGGTACTGTGTGTTATGTATGCAACCCTAGGTAGCCCGTCTCATACCACCACCAGAGGGCATACCTGTTGGAGTCCCAAGAGATCCCAGCATCTCTTGGGAGCACTGTATATAAGCAGACCTCCCATGCTGTACCAACATTCGAGTTTGAATAAAGGAGCGAAGGTCACACTTACTCATGTCTACAGTACTCAGTTACATTACTTTATTATGAACATAACACTGTGGATAGGGGACTTCAATGTCCATCACCAACATTGACTCATTAGCACCACGACTGACCAAGCCCTGAAGGGCATAGCTGCCAGAGCGGGTTTGCAGCAGGTGGTGAGAACACCAATGCAAAGGCAAAACCTATTTGACCTCGTTCTCACCAATCTACCCGTTGCTGATGAATTTGTCCATGACAATACTGGCAGGAGTGATCACCACACAGTCCTTGTGGAGACAAGTCCCAGCAAGAAATAGTAAAGTTTTAGATCTGGTAAGATTAAGAGAACACAAGATGGTCTAAATTAGATTTACAGTGTACGTACGTGAACACTTGAAGCATAATAAACAAGGGTGGTGAGCTTCAGGCACAAATAGCCACATGGGAATATGAATATGAGGTCCTACGAAAAGAATTTAAGGAGCTAGGAGCTAAATTAAAAAGTAGGACCTCAAAAGTAGTAATCTCGGGATTGCTACCAGTGCCACGTGCTAGTCAGAGTAGGAATCGCAGGATAGCGCAGATGAATACATGGCTTGAGCAGTGGTGCAGCAGGGAGGGATTCAAATTCTTGGGGCATTGGAACCGGTTCTGGGGGAGGTGGGACCAGTACAAACCGGACGGTCTGCACCTGGGCAGGTCCGGAACCAATGTCCTAGGGGGAGTGTTTGCTAGTGCTGTTGGGGAGGAGTTAAACTAATATTGCAGGGGGATGGGAACCTATACAGGGAGACAGAGGGAGACAAAAAGGAAGCAAAAGCAAAAGACAGAAAGGAGATGAGGAAAAGTGGAGGGCAGAGAAACCCAAGGCAAAGAACAAAAAGGGCCACTGTACAGCAAAATTCTAAAAGGACAAAGGGTGTTAAAAAAGCAAGCCTGAAGGCTTTGTGTCTTAATGCAAGGAGTATCCGCAATAAGGTGGATGAATTAACTGTGCAAATAGATGTTAACAAATATGATGTGATTGGGATTACGGAGACGTGGCTCCAGGATGATCAGGGCTGGGAACTCAACATCCAGGGGTATTCAACATTCAGGAAGGATAGAATAAAAAGGAAAAGGAGGTGGGGTAGCATTGCTGGTTAAAGAGGAGATTAATGCAATAGTTAGGAAAGACATTAGCTTGGATGATGTGGAATCTATATGGGTAGAGCTGCAGAACACTAAAGGGCAAAAATCGTTAGTGGGAGTTGTGTACAGACCTCCAAACAGTAGTAGTGATGTTGGGGAGGGCATCAAACAGGAAATTAGGAGTGCATGCAATAAAGGTGCAGCAGTTATAATGGGTGACTTTAATATGCACATAGATTGGGCTAGCCAAACTGGAAGCAATACGGTGGAGGAGGATTTCCTGGAATGCATAAGGGATGGTTTTCTAGACCAATATGTCGAGGAACCAACTAGGGGGGAGGCCATCTTAGACTGGGTGTTGTGTAATGAGAGAGGATTAATTAGCAATCTCATTGTGCGAGGCCCCTTGGGGAAGAGTGACCATAATATGGTGGAATTCTGCATTAGGATGGAGAATGAAACAGTTAATTCAGAGACCATGGTCCAGAACTTAAAGAAGGGTAACTTTGAAGGTATGAGGCATGAATTGGCTAAGATAGATTGGCTAATGATACTTAAGGGGTTGACTGTGGATGGGCAATGGCAGACATTTAGAGAACGCATGGATGAATTACAACAATTGTACATTCCTGTCTGGCGTAAAAATAAAAAAGGGAAGGTGGCTCAACCGTGGCTATCTAGGGAAATCAGGTATAGTATTAAAGCCAAGGAAATGGCATACAAATTGGCCAGAAATAGCAGCGAACCTGGGGACTGGGAGAAATTTAGAACTCAGCAAAGGAGGACAAAGGGTTTGATTAGGGCAGGGAAAATGGAGTACGAGAAGAAGCTTGCAGGGAACATTAAGGCGGATTGCAAAAGTTTCTATAGGTATGTAAAGAGAAAAAGGTTAGTAAAGACAAACGTAGGTCCCCTGCAGTCAGAATCAGGGGAAGTCATAACGGGGAACAAAGAAATGGCAGACCAATTGAACAAGTACTTTGGTTCAGTATTCACTAAGGAGGACACAAACAACCTTCCGGATATAAAAGTGGTCAGAGGGTCTATTAAGGAGGAGGAACTGAGGGAAATCTTTATTAGTCGGAAAATTGTGTTGGGGAAATTGATGGGATTGAAGGTCGATAAATCCCCAGGGCCTGATGGACTGCATCCCAGAGTACTTAAGGAGGTGGCCTTGGAAATAGCGGATGCATTGACAGTCATTTTCCAACATTCCATTGACTCTGGATCAGTTCCTATCGAGTGGAGGGTAGCCAATGTAACCCCACTTTTTAAAAAAGGAGGGAGAGAGAAAGCAGGGAATTATAGACCGGCCAGCCTGACCTCAGTAGTGGGTAAAATGATGGAATCAATTATTAAGGATATCATAGCAGCGCATTTGGAAAATGGTGACATGATAGGTCCAAGTCAGCATGGATTTGTGAAAGGGAGATCATGCTTGACAAATCTTCTGGAATTTTTTGAGGATGTTTCCAATAAAGTGGACAAAGGAGTACCAGTTGATGTGGTATATTTGGACTTTCAGAAGGCTTTCGACAAGGTCCCACACAGGAGATTAATGTGCAAAGTTAAAGCACATGGGATTGGGGGTAGTGTGCTGACGTGGATTGAGAATTGGTTGTCAGACAGGAAGCAAAGAGTAGGAGTAAATGGGTACTTTTCGGAATGGCAGGCAGTGACTAGTGGGGTACCGCAGGGTTCTGTGCTGGGGCCCCAGCTGTTTACATTGTACATTAATGATTTAGACGAGGGGATTAAATGTAGTATCTCCAAATTTGCGGATGACACTAAGTTGGGTGGCAGTGTGAGCTGCGAGGAGGATGCTATGAGGCTGCAGAGTGACTTGGATAGGTTAGGTGAGTGGGCAAATGCGTGGCAGATGAAGTATAATGTGGATAAATGTGAGGTTATCCACTTTGGTGGTAAAAACAGAGAGACAGACTATTATCTGAATGGTGACAGATTAGGAAAAGGGAAGGTGCAACGAGACCTGGGTGTCATGGTACATCAGTCATTGAAGGTTGGCATGCAGGTACAGCAGGCGGTTAAGAAAGCAAATGGCATGTTGGCCTTCATAGCGAGGGGATTTGAGTACAGGGGCAGGGAGGTGTTGCTACAGTTGTACAGGGCCTTGGTGAGGCCACACCTGGAGTATTGTGTACAGTTTTGGTCTCCTAACTTGAGGAAGGACATACTTGCTATTGAGGGAGTGCAGCGAAGATTCACCAGACTGATTCCCGGGATGGTGGGACTGACCTATCAAGAAAGACTGGATCAACTGGGCTTGTATTCACTGGAGTTCAGAAGAGTGAGAGGGGACCTCATAGAAACGTTTAAAATTCTGACGGGTTTGGACAGGTTGGATGCAGGAAGAATGTTCCCAATGTTGGGGAAGTCCAGAACCAGGGGTCACAGTCTAAGGATAAGGGGTAAGCCATTTAGGACCGAGATAAGGAGAAACTTCTTCACCCAGAGAGTGGTGAACCTGTGGAATTCTCTACCACAGGAAGTAGTTGAGGCCAATTCACTAAATATATTCAAAAGGGAGTTAGATGAAGTCCTTACTACTCGGGGGATCAAGGGGTATGGCGTGAAAGCAGGAAGTGGGTACTGAAGTTTCATGTTCAGCCATGAACTCATTGAATGGCGGTGCAGACTAGAAGGGCTGAATGGCCTGCTCCTGCACCTATTTTCTATGTTTCTATGTTTCTATGCCATGGCAATAACGGAGACCTGGGTATTAAATATTCCTGGAGATAGGGTGTTCAGGAAAGATAGGAGTTGGTGTGGCAGTATTGGTTAAGGAGAATGTTACAGTGCTGGAGAGAGATGTCCTGGAGGGGTCAAAGACAGAATCTATGTGGGTAGAGTTAAATAATAGAGGTGCCATTACACTACTAGGTGTATTCTATAGGCCAATAACTAGTGGGAGAAATATGGAGGTGCAAATTTGCAGAGAAATTAGAGAGATGCAATAACTATAGAAGTGATAATGGGGGACTTCAACTATCCTAAAATAGACTTGGATAGTAATAGTGTAAAGGGCAGAGAGAGGGAAGAACTTCTAAAGTGTGTCCAGGAGAACTTTCTTGATCCGTATGTTTCTGCCCCAACGAGGAAGGAGGCATTGCTAAACCTGGTCTGGGGAATGCGGTGGGTCAAGTGGAGCAAGTGTCAGTAGGGGAACATTTCAGGAACAGTGATCATAAGGTTAGACCAGCTATGGAAAAAGACACGGAACAATCTAGAGTAAAAATACTTAATTGGAGAAAAGCCAATTTCAATGGGCTGAGAATGGATCTGACCTGGGTAAATTGGAATCAAAGATTGGCAGGCAAAACTGTAATCGAACAATGGGCTGGCTGCCTTTAAAAAGGATATGGTTTGGGTACAGTCGAGGTACATTTCCATGATGGGGAAAGGTAGGGCAACCAAAGCCAGAGCTCGCTGGATGACGAAAGTGTTGTGCACCTGTAAAGCATGCACTCCCATGTTCCGCCACAAGGGAGTGTATCCCCTGAAGTCCCAAGGGATCCCAGCATCCCTTAGGAGCACTGTATATAAGCCGGCCCCCTAAGGCCTGTTCTCGCTCTGGAGTGTCTTATTAAAGACAGTCACTGTTACTTTAACCTCCTTGTGTGCAGTCTCATCTGTGGCACTCAGACCAGCCCTGAGCCCCATTCACACAAAACTGAGAACGTACACCAAAGAGCTCATCACTGTCCTGGGCAGCGCCATGGTCAAGGTCACCTACGAGGGCACGGTGCACGAACTGCCACTCTGGATTGTCCCGGGCGATGGCCCCACACTGCTTGGAAGGAGCTGGCTGGGCAAAATCTGCTGGAACTGGATGACATCCGAGCACTATCACATGTCGATGAGGCCTTATGTACCCAGGTTCTTAACAAATTTCCTTCCCTTTTTGAGCCAGGCATTGGAAACTTTTCCAGGACGAAGGTGTGGATCCACTTGGTCCCAGAGGCACGACCCATCCACCACAAGGCGCGAGCGGTACCTCACATGATGAGGGAGAGAGTGGAAATCGAGTTGGACAGGCTGCAACGCGAGGGCATCATCTCGCCAGTGGAATTCAGCGAGTGGGCCAGCCCGATTGTTCCAGTACTCAAAAGTGATGGCACGGTCAGGATTTGCAGCAATTATAAAGTAATGATTAATTGTTTCTCGCAACAGGACCAATACCCGCTACCTAATGAAGACAACCTATTTGCGACGCTGGCAGGAGGCAAGACGTTCACCAAGCTCGACCTGACTTCAGCCTACATAACGCAGGAGCTGGAGGAGTCTTCAAAGGGCCTCACCTGCATCAACACGCACAAGGGACTGTTCATCTACAACAGATGCCCGTTTGAAATTCGGTCGGCTGCAGCGATCTTCCAGAGAAACATGGAGAGCCTACTCAAGTCAGTACCACGCAAGGTGGTTTTTCAGGATGACATATTGGTCACGGGTCGGGACACCGTCGAGCACCTACTAAACCTGGAGGAGTTCCTCCAGCGATTGGATCGCGTAGGGTTGCGGCTGAAGAGGTCGAAATGCGTCTTCATGGCAACAGAAGTGGAGTTTTTGGGGAGAAAGATCGCGGCGGACAGCATTCGGCCCACAGACACCAAGACAGAGGCTATCAGAAATGTGCCCAGGCCACAGAACATCACGGAGCTGCGGTCGTTCCTGGGACTTCAACTATTTTGCTAACTACCTACCGGGGTTAAGCACCCTCATAGAGCCCCTACATGTGTTATTGCGTAAAGGTGAGAACTGGGTATGGGAAAAAAAAACAAGTAATTGCTTTTGAGAAAGGCAGAAACATTTTACGCTCCAACAAACTGCTTGTATTGTATAACCCGTGTAAAAGACTTGTGCTCGCATGTGATGCGTCATCGTACGGAGTCTGGTGTGTATTACAACAAGCTAACGTTGCGGGGAAGTTGCAACCTGTTGCCTATGCTTCCAGGAGCTGGTCTAAGGAGAGCCCACAGCATGATTAAGAGGCATTAACGTGTGTGTTCGGGGTAAAGAAAATGCATCAGTACCTGTTTGGCCTCAAATTTGAGCTCGAAACCGATCACAAGCCCCTCATATGCCTGTTCGCTGAAAACAATGGGATAAATACTAATGCCTCAGCCCGCATACAAAGATGGGCACTCGCGCTAACAGCATATAACTATACCATCCGCCACAGGCCAGGCACCGAGAACTGCGGATGCTCTCAGTCGGCTACCATTGCCTACCACTGGGGTGGAAATGGCGCAGTCTGCAAACTTGTTGATGGTGGCACAGCCGCAGAGTTGTTGATGGTCATGGAAGCGTTTGAAAATGATAAATCACCGGTCACGGCCTGCCAGATTAGGACTTGGACCAGCCAAGATCCTCTGCTGTCCCTAATCAAAAACTGTGTACTGCATGGGAGCTGGGCAAGCATCCCCGTTGAAATGCAAGAGTTAATCAAGCCATTCCAGCAGTGAAAGGACGAGCTGTCCACTCAAGCAGGCTGCCTGTTGTGGGGTAACCATGTAGTGTGTCGAAATCTCGACCTCCGAAAAGAATGACTCCGACACTTACAGCTCCGGTAGAAGTTTCTTTAATTTACTTGCTCGCAAGGGGTAGGTTACACTCAGTCAAGGGCTAAGTGAAATGGTTCAGTTTAACAAGATATTTATACAGTAAAACCAAAGTTATGGCCTCTCCCTGTGTATTGCTCTGTCTCACAGTCAGTGAATACAGATAGAGTTAATTACTATATCCTGGTCCTGACATGGTATCCAGATATTTCCTTTTGTCAGGGTTATCAGTTGGTCAGCCGGCCATTACTCCATGAGTCATAGGTAATGGGCTATCACCTGTCTTGTATTGTGTCAGGATTGTTCCAATTTCCTGGTCAGTTTATCTGTTTGCATCAAATGGATGAGGTCTCGGAAAGAAGATAATGGCTAGAAGATAAGGGTGGGGTGACATGGAACTTCTGTAGTGTAGACAATAGGAAAGCACCATGGGGGGGTACTTGTCTCAGCATGACTTGTCTCCTAGCTGTCTGATGGCCATCAGCCATCTCAAACCAGGTTTAGCTGTTTATGCAAGCTGACTGCTAAAATGCAGAAAGTTCTGGAAGGGCCAGGACTCCATTTTGATATATATATATTGCAAAGGGCACACAAATACCGTATGGTATCAGCTTAGATAAAAATACATTTCCACAAGTGCTACCCAAAAAGGGCAGGGAGACGTTCATTCGGATCTCCACAGCACACACCCGGGTATAGGAATGATGAAAGCGATAGTCAGATCCCACGTGTGGTGGCCCGGTATCGACTCTGACTTAGAGTCCTGTGTACGGCAATGCAGCGTGTGTGCTCAGTTGAGCAACGTGCCCAGAGAGGCACCACTAAGTTTGTGGTCCTGGCCCTCCAGACCATGGTCAAGGATCCATGTCGACTATGCAGGCCCGTTTCTCAGTAAAACTCGCTCACAGTGGTTCCTGATGGTGGTGGATGCTTTTTCAAAATGGGTTGAATGTGAAATAATGTCGGGAAGCACCGCCACAGTTGAAAGCCTGAGGGCCATGTTTGCCACCCAAGGCCTGCCTGACATACTGGTCAGTGACAACGGGCCATGTTTCACCAGTGCCGAATTTAAAGAATTCATGACCCGCAATGGGATCAAACATGTCACCTCGGCCCTGTTTAAACCAGCCTCCAATGGGCAGGCAGAGCGGGCAATACAAACAATCAAACAGAGCCTTAAACGAGTCACAGAAAGCTCACTCCAAACCCACCTGTCCTGAGTACTGCTATCGCAAGAGACCCCACTCGTTCACAGGGGTGCCCCTGGCTGAGCTACTCATGAAAAGAACACTTAAAACCAGACTCTCGCTGGTTCACCCCAACCTGCATGATCAGGTAGAGAGCAGGCGGCAGCAAAATGTAAACGATGGTTGCGCCACTGTGACATGGGAAATTGATCTGAATGACCCTGTATGTGCTAAACTATGGACATGGTCCCAAGTGGATCACGGGCATGGTGCTAGCCAAAGAAGGGAGTAGGGTGTTTGTAGTCAAACTAGACAATGGACAAATTTGCAGAAAGCACCTGGACCAAACGAGGCTGCGAGTCACAGACTGCTCTGAACAACCCACAGCAGACACCACCTTTTGAGCCCAAAACACACACCCAAAGAATCAACGATACCACCCCGGACCAGGAAATCGAACCCATCATGCTCAACAGACCAGCAAGGCCAGGCTCACCCAGCAGCCCTGCAGGGCCAACAACACGCCAGCCCAGCGAGGGCACAGCCAACACACCAGAACAGACATTTGTACCGAGGCAGTCCACCAGGGAAAGAAAGGCTCCCGACCGCCTCACCTTGTAAATAGTTTTCACTTTGACTTTGGGGGCGGGCGGAGTGATGATGTGTATCTGTAAAGCATGCACTCCCATGTTCCGCCACCAGGGAGTGCATCCCCTGAAGTCCCAAGGGATCCCAGCATCCTTTGGGAGCACTGTAAATAAGCCAGCCCCCAAGTCCTGTTCCTCACTCTGGAGTGTCTTAATAAAGACTGAGGTCACTGTTACTTTAACCTCCCTGTTTGCAGTCTCATCTGTGTTTGGAACACAACAGAAAGAGATAGAGAGTAAGATAAAGCAGAAAAAAGGTGTGTATGACAGTTATCAGGTTGAGAATATAGATAGTTCAGAGGAGGTGAAAAAGTACATGAGGGGCAGAGAGCGTATGAGAATAGGTTGGCAGCTAACATAAAGTGAATCCAAAAGTCTTCTGTAGGCATATAAATAGTAAACGGGCAGTAAGGGGTGGGGCTGATTAGGGACCAAAATGGAGACCTACCCATCGAGGCAGGGGGCATGGCTGAGGTACAAAATTAGTACTTTGCATCTGTCTTCGCCAAGGAATAAAATGCTGCCAAAGTCATAGTGAAAGAGGAGGTAGTGGAGATACTAGATGGAATAAACATAAGGATGAGGTACTAGAAAGGCTGAATGTACTTAAAAGTAGATAAGTCACCTAGACCGAATGGGATGCATCCTAAGATGCTGAGGGAAGGAAAGGTGGACAGTGCGGAGGTACAGACCATAATCTTCCATTCCTCCTTGGATACGGGGCTGGTGACAGAGGACTGGAGATTTGTAAATGTTACACTCTTGTTCAAAAAAGGGTGCAAGGATAAACCCAGCAACTACAGGCCAGTCAATTTAACCTTGGTAGTGGGGAAGCTTTTAGAAACAATAATCCGGGACAAAATTAATAGTTATTTGGATAAGCGTGGATTAATTAAGGAAAGCCAGCACAGATTTGTTGAAGGCAAATTGTGTTTAACTAACTTGATCGAGTATTTTGATGAGGTAACAAAGGGGATTAATGAAGGCAATGCAATTGATGTGGTGCACATGGAAATCCAAAAGGTGTTTCATAAAGTGACACATAATAGGCTTTCCAGCAAAGTTTGAGCTCATGGAATAAAAGGGACAGTGGCAGCATGGATACAAAATTGCTAAGTGACAGGAAACAGTAGTGCTGAACAGTTGTTTTTCAGGACTGGAAGAGGAACAGTGGTGTTCCCCAAGGGTCAGTACTAGTATCATTACTTTTCTTGATATCTGTTAATGACTTACACATGGGTGTATAGGTCTGAAGAGCTCCTCCCAGAGTCGCAATGCAGATTCCGTCCAGTAAGGGGTGCAACGGGCATGATCTTCAGCGCGCGATAACTACAAGAGAAATGCAGGGAACAGCATCAACCCTTGTACATGGCCTCCTTTGACCTCACATACGCCTTCCACACTGGCAACTGCGAGGGACTATGGAGCGTCCTCCTCCATTTCGGCTGCCCCCAAAAGTTTGTCACCATCATCCGCCTGTTCCACGATGATATGCAAGCCGTGATCCTGACCAACGGATCCACACAGACCCAATCCATATCCGGACCAGAGTCAAGCAGCGCTACGTCATCGCACTAACGCTTTTCTCGATCTCCCTTGCTGCAATGCTCCATCTCACTCTCAACAAGCTCCCCACTGGAGTGGAACTAAACTATAGAACCAATGGAAACCTGTTCAACCTTTGCTGCCTCCAGGCTAGATCCAAGGTTGTTCCATCCTCTCTCGTCCAACTACAGTACGCGGACAACGCTTGCGTCTGCACACACTCAGAGGCCGAACTCCAAGCCATCGTCAACACTTTCACCGAGGCGTACAAAAGCACGGGTCTTTCGCTAAACATCCGCAAGACAAAGGTCCTCCACCAACCCGACCACGCCACACAGCACGGCCCCCCCGGTCATGAAAATCCACGGCGCGACCTTGGACAATGTGGACCATTTTCCATACCTCGGGAGCCTATCAGCAAGGACAGACATCAATGACTAGGTCCAACGCCACCTCCAGTGTGCCAGTGCAGCCTTCAGTCGGCTGTGGAAGAGATTGTTTAAAACCAATACCACCAATCTGGCACCAAGCTTATGGTCTACAGGACAGTTGTGATACACACACACACACACCCCCCACCCCTCCAATATGGCTCAGAGGCATAGACCATATATACAGCAGATATCTCAAAGCATTGGAGAAGTACCACCAACGCTGCCTCCGCAAGATCCTGCAAAACCCCTGGGAGGATAGATGCACCTACATCAGTGTTCTCGACCAGGCCAACATCCCCAGCATCGAAGCACTGACCACACTCGGCATCATCCGCATGTCCAACACGAGACTCCCCAAGCAAGCGCTCTACTCAGAACACCTGCACGGCAAGCGAGCCCCAGGGGGCAGAGGAAACGTTTCAAGGACACCCTCAAAGTCTCCTTGATAAAGTGCAACATTCCCACCAGCACCTGGGAATCTCTGGCCCAAGACTGTCCAAAATGGAGGAAGAGCATCTGGGAGGGCGCTGAGCACCTCGAGTCTCGTTGCTGAGAGCATGCAGAAATCAAGCACAGACAGCGGAAGGAGTGTGCAGCAAACCAGTCCCACCCACCCTTTCCTTCAACCATTATCTGCCCCACCTGTGACAGAGACTGTAATTCCCACAGTGGACTATACAGCCACCCGAGAACTCACTTTTAGAGTGGAAGCAAGTCTTCCTAGATTTCGAGGGACTGCCTATGATGATGATATGGCAACATTTCAAAATTTACATATGACACAAAACTTGGAAATATAGTGAACAGTGAGGAGGATAGTGATGGACTTCAAGTAGACAGAATGGCTGGTGAAATAGGCAGACATGTGACAGATGAAATTTAAAGCAGAAAATTGCAAATTTATATATTTTAGTCGGAAGAATGAGGAGAGGCAATATAAACTAAAGGATACAATTAAAGCGGGTGCAAGAACTGGGGGTATATGTGCACAAATTGTTGAAAGCATACAGGATCCTGGGCTTCATAAATAGAGGCATAGAATACAAAAGGAAGGAAGTTATGATGAAGGCGGCAAATGGCATCTAGGCCTTCATAGCGAGAGGATTTGAATTTTGGAGCAGGGAGGCTTACTGCAGTTGTACAGGGCCTTGGTGAAGCCACACCTTGAATAGTGTACACAGTTTTGGTCTCCTAATCTGAGGAAGGACATTCTTGCTATTGAAGGAGTGCAGCGAAGGTTCACCAGATTGATTCCCGGGATGGCTGGACTGACCTATGAAGAAAGACTGGATCGACTAGGCTTATATTCACTGGAACTTAGAAGGAGAGGAGATCTCATAGAAACATATAAAATTCTGATCGGATTGGACAGGTTAGATGCAGGAAGAATGTTCCCCATGTTGGGGAAGTCCAGAACCAGGGATCACAGTCTAAGGAAAAGGTGATAAGCCATTTAGGACAGAGATGAGGAGAAACTTCCTCATTCGGAGAATTGCGAACTTGTGGAATTCTCTACCACAGAAAGTTGTTAAAGCCAGTTCGTTAGATATATTCAAAAGGGAGTTAGATATGGCCCTTACTGCTAAAGGGATCAAGGGGTACAGAGAGAAAGCAGGAATGGGGTACTGAAGTTGCATGATCAGCCATGATCATATTGAATGGTGATGCAGGCTCGAAGGGCCGAATGGCCTACTCCTGCACCTATTTTTTATGTCTCTATGGTTCTAAAACACTGGTTCGGCCTCAACTGGAGTAGTGTGTCCAATTCTGGGCACCGCACATTAGGAAGGATGTGAAGGTCTTAAAAAGGGTGCAGAAAAGATTTACAAGAATGTTTCCAGGGATGAGGAAATTCCGTTATGTGGATAAGACTGGAGAATCTGGAGTTGTTCTCCTTGGAGTAAAGAAGGTTGAGAGGAGATTTGATACATGTTCAAAATTTTGAGGGGTCCAGACAGTAGATACTGTTCCCATTGGCAGAAGGGTAGACAACCAGAGGACACAGATTTAAGGTGATTAGCAAAAGAAACAAAAGCAACACGCAGCGAGTGGTTAGGATCTGGAATTCACTGCCTGAAAGGGTGAGGGAGGCAGTTTCAATTGTGGCTTTCAAAAGGTAATTGGATCAGTACCTGAAGGAAAAATATTTTCAGCGCTACGGGGAAAGGACGGGGGAGTGGGACTAGCTGAAGTGTTCTTGGAGAGCTGGCACAGGCTCGATAGGCCAAATGGCCCCCGGTGCTGTAACCATTCTTTGATTCTAAACAATAGTGACTGTACTTCCAAAGTAATCCATCAATTGTAAAGCATTTTGGGATGATACGACACTAAACAAACACAAACTCTTTCAAAAGAGAAATTGCATGCGTCAAGTTGACAAATGAAACGATTTAGAAAATACATTAAAGAATGAATTTCTGCCAATACATTTGAATTATCTAAAATTTAAAGCCATGCATTCACAATATTATAGCATGTATAGAACAGCAACTAGCTGTCTTGTACAAGTGCTGTCTTTAAAAGTATTTCTGAGATGCCTTAATAATTTTTATAAATATTTTACTAAATTTCACTGTAAAATGAAGATTTATTTCTCAGCACACCGTTGCTGTAAACATGCTCTTGCTTCCAAATATTACGGTGAGTATCTGGAGCAGATTATTTGAATTGTCAAATTGATTCCATGTGAATCTGTTTTGGGTTTAAAATAAACCAAGATAAATACTTGAAATGCAAAATCAAAATCGATCACATCTACTGTATTCAATTTACTTCAGCAAGCTTCAGCTATCTAGACTAATGTCAGCAAGCAAAAGGATAGACCACTGCGCTCAGAGGCACAAACATTGACCAAACACTGCCAGGAGGTAAGCCACATCACTTACATATTCGACCATACTAAAGAGCATCTGCAACAAACGTGAAATGGGTTCAGTATTGAACAGCTCTCCGTTATCACTTGATGTGACAGGTTCAAACTTGTGTTTAAAGTAAACAATTGACCATGAAAAAAAATTGTGACTCCAACACATCAAAATGCAAATATTGCCATAATTAGGCACCAACGATATAGGTAAAAAATGGGATGAGGTCCTATGAGACGAATTTAGGGAGCTCGAAGCGAAATTAAAAAGTAGGATCTCAAAAGTAGTAATCTCAGGATTGCTACCAGTGCCACGTGCTAGTCAGAGTAGGAATCGCAGGATAGATGAATACATGGCTTGAGGAGTGGTGCAAAAGGGAGGGATTCAAATTCCTGGGACATTGGAACCGGTTCTGGGGGAGGTGGGACCAGTACAAACCGGATGGTCTGCACCTGGGCAGGACCGGAACCAATGTCCGATAGGAATTGTTTGCTAGTGCTGTTGGGGAGGGGTTAAACTAATATGGCAGGGGATGGGAACCTATGCAGGGAGGCAGAGGCAAAAGATAGAAAGAGGAAAAGTAAAAGTGGAGGGCAGAGAATCCCAAGGCAAAAAACAAAAAGGGCCACATTACAGCAAAATTCTAAAGGGGCAAGGTGTGTTAAAAAGACAAGCCTGAAGGCTCTGTGCCTCAATGCGAGGAGTATTCGCAATAAGGTGGATGAATTAACTGCGCAGATAGCAGTAAATGGATACGATGTAATTGGCATCACAGAGACATGGCTCCAGGGTGACCAAGGCTGGGAACTCAACATTTAGGAAGGATAGACAGAAAGGAAAAGGAGGCAGGGTGGCATTGCTGGTCAAAGAGGAAATTAATGCAATAGTAAGGAAGGACATTGGCATGGATGATGTAGAATCGGTATGGGTGTAACTGCGTAATACCAAAGGGCAGAAAACGCTGGTGGGAGTTGTGTACAGGCCATCAAACAGTAGGCGTGAGGTTAGGGACTGCATTAAACAAGAAACATAGAAACATAGAAAATAGGTGCAGGAGCAGGCCATTCAGCCCTTCTAGCCTGCACCGCCAATGAGTTCATGGCTGAACATGAAACTTCAGTACCCCCTTCCTGCTTTCTCGCCATAACCCTTGATCCCCCGAGTAGTAAGGACTTCATCTAACGCCCTTTTGAATATATTTAGTGAATTGGCCTCAACTACTTTCTGTGGTAGAGAATTCCACAGGTTCACCACTCTCTGGGTGAAGAAGTTTCTCCTCATCTCGGTCCTAAATGGCTTACCCCTTATCCTCAGACTGTGACCCCTGGTTCTGGACTTCCCCAACATTGGGAACATTCTTCCTGCATCTAACCTGTCTAAACCCGTCAGAATTTTAAACGTTTCCATGAGGTCCCCTCTCATTCTTCTGAACTCCAGTGAATACAAGCCCAGTTGATCCAGTCTTTCTTGATAGGTCAGTCCCGCCATCCCGGGAATCAGTCTGGTGAATCTTTGCTGCACTCCCTCAATAGCAAGAATGTCCTTCCTCAAGTTAGGAGACCAATGCTTGACAAATCTTCTGGAATTTTTTGAGGATGTTTCCAATAAAGTGGACAAAGGAGTACCAGTTGATGTGGTATATTTGGACTTTCAGAAGGCTTTCGACAAGGTCCCACACAGGAGATTAATGTGCAAAGTTAAAGCACATGGGATTGGGGGTAGTGTGCTGACGTGGATTGAGAACTGGTTGTCAGACAGGAAGCAAAGAGTAGGAGTAAATGGGTACTTTTCGGAATGGCAGGCAGTGACTAGTGGGATACCGCAGGGTTCTGTGCTGGGGCCCCAGCTGTTTACATTGTACATTAATGATTTAGACGAGGGGATTAAATGTAGTATCTCCAAATTTGCGGATGACACTAAGTTGGGTGGCAGTGTGAGCTGCGAGGAGGATGCTATGAGGCTACAGAGTGACTTGGATAGGTTAGGTGAGTGGGCAAATGCGTGGCAGATGAAGTATAATGTGGATAAATGTGAGGTTATCCACTTTGGTGGTAAAAACAGAGAGACAGACTATTATCTGAATGGTGACAGATTAGGAAAAGGGAAGGTGCAACGAGACCTGGGTGTCATGGTACATCAGTCATTGAAGGTTGGCATGCAGGTACAGCAGGCGGTTAAGAAAGCAAATGGCATGTTGGCCTTCATAGCGAGGGGATTTGAGTACAGGGGCAGGGAGGTGTTGCTACAGTTGTACAGGGCCTTGGTGAGGCCACACCTGGAGTATTGTGTACAGTTTTGGTCTCCTAACTTGAGGAAGGACATTCTTGCTATTGAGGGAGTGCAGCGAAGGTTCACCAGACTGATTCCCGGGATGGCGGGACTGACATATCAAGAAAGACTGGATCAACTGGGCTTGTATTCACTGGAGTTCAGAAGAGTGAGAGGGGACCTCATAGAAACGTTTAAAATTCTGACGGGTTTGGACAGGTTGGATGCAGGAAGAATGTTCCCAATGTTGGGGAAGTCCAGAACCAGGGGTCACAGTCTAAGGATAAGGGGTAAGCCATTTAGGACCGAGATAAGGAGAAACTTCTTCACCCAGAGAGTGGTGAACCTGTGGAATTCTCTACCACAGAAAGTAGTTGAGGCCAATTCACTAAATATATTCAAAAGGGAGTTAGATGAAGTCCTTACTACTCGGGGGATCAAGGGTTATGGCGAGAAAGCAGGAAGGGGGTACTGAAGTTTCATGTTCAGCCATGAACTAATTGAATGGCGGTGCAGGCTAGAAGGGCTGAATGGCCTGCTCCTGCACCTATTTTCTATGTTTCTATGTAAAACTGTACACAATACTCCAGGTGTGGCCTCACTAATGCCCTGTACAACTGTAGCAACACCTCCCTGCCCCTGTATTCAAATCCCCTCACTATGAAGGCCAACATGCCATTTGCTTTCTTAACCGCCTGCTGTACCTGCATGCTAACCTTCAATGACTGATGTACCATGACACCCAGGTCTCGTTGCACCTTCCCTTTTCCTAATCTGTCACCATTCAGATAATAGTCTGTCTCTGTTTTTACCACCAAAGTGGATAACCTCACATTTATCCACATTATACTTCATCTGCCATGCATTTGCCCACTCACCTAACCTATCCAAGTCACTCTGCAGCCTAATAGCATCCTCCTCGCAGCTCACACTGCCACCCAACTTAGTGTCATCCGCAAATTTGGAGATACTGCATTTAATCCCCTCGTCTAAATCATTAATGTACAATGTAAACAGCTGGGGCCCCAGCACAGAACCTTGCGGCACCCCACTAGTCACTGCCTGCCATTCTGAAAAGTACCCGTTTACTCCTACTCTTTGCTTCCTGTCTGACAACCAGTTCTCAATCCACGTCAGCACACTACCCCCAATCCCATGTGCTTTAACTTTGCACATTAATCTCTTGTGTGGGACCTTGTCGAAATTAGGGATGTGCGCAATAAAGGTACAGCAGTTATCATGGGCGACTTTAATTTACATATAGATTGGGCTAACCAAACTGGTAGCAATGCAGTAGAGGAGGATTTCCTGGAGTGTATTAGGGATGGTTTTCTTGACCAATATGTCAAGGAACTAACTAGAGAGATGGCCATCCTAGACTGGGTGATGTGTAATGAGAAGGGACTAATTAGCAATCTTGTTGTGCGAGGCCCCTTGGGGAAGAGTGACCATAATATGGTAGAATTCTTTATTAAGATGGAGAGTGACACAGTTAATTCAGAAACTCGGGTCCTAAACTTAAGGAAAGCTAACTTTGACGGCATGAGGCGTGAATTGGCTAGAATAGACTGGCAAATGATACTTAAAGGGTTGACGGTGGATAGGCAATGGCAAACATTTATAGATCACATGGATGAACTTCAACAGTTGTACATCCCTGTCTGGAGTAAAAATAAAACAGGGAAGGTGGATCAACTGTGGCTAACAAGGGAAATTAAGGACAGTGTTAGATCCAAGGAAGAGGCATATAAATTGGCTAGAAAAAACAGCAAACTTGAGGACTGGGAGAAATTTAGAATTCAGCAGAGGAGGACAAAGGGTTTAATTAGGAGGGGGAAAATAGAGTACGAGAGGAAGCTTGCCGGGAACATAAAAACTGACTGCAAAAGCTTCAATAGATATATGAAGAGGAAAAGATTAGTGAAGACAAACGTAGGTCCCTTGCAGTCGGACTCAGGTGAATTAATAATGGGGAACAGAGAAATGTCAGATCAATTGAACAAATACTTTGATTCTGTTTTCATGAAGGAAGACATAAATGACCTTCCGGATGTACTGGGGGACCGAGGGTCTCGTGAGGAGGAGGAACTGAAGGATATCCTTATTAGGCGGGAAATTGTGTTGGGGAAATTGCTGGGATTGAAGGCCGATAAATCCCCGGGGCCTGGTTGTCTGCACCCCAGAGTACTTAAGGAGGTGGCCCTAGAAATAGTGGATGCATTGGTGATCATGTTCCAACAGTCTATCGACTCTGGATCAGTTCCTATGAACTGGAGGGTAACTAATGCAACACCACTTTTTAAAAAAGGAGAGAGAAAACGAATAGCTATAGACCGGTTAGCCTGACATCAGTAATAGGGAAAATGTTGGAATCAATTATTAAGGATGAAATAGCAACGCATTTGGAAAGCGGTGACAGGATCGGTCCAAGTCATCATGGAATTATGAAAGGGAAATCATGCTTGACCAACCTTCTGGAATTTTTTGAGGATGTAACTGATAAAGTGGACAAGGGCGAACCAGTGGATGTGGTGTATCTGGACTTCCAAAAGGCCTTTGACAAGGTCCCACATAAGAGATTGGTGTGCAAGATCAAGGCACATGGTATTGGGGGTAATGTACTGGCATGGATAGAGAATTGGTTGGCAGGCAGGAAGCCGAGAGTTGGGATAAACGTGTCCTTTTCGAAATGGGAGGCAGTGACTAGTGGAGTACCGCAGGGCCCAGTGCTGGGACCCCGGTTCTTTACAATATACATTAATGATTTGGATGAAAGAATTGAGTGTAATATCTCCAAGTTTGCAGATGACACTAAACTGGGTGGCGGTGTGAGCTGTGAGGAGGATGCTAAGAGGCTGCAGGGTGATTTGGACAGGTTAGGTGAGTAGGCAAATGCATGGCAGATGCAGTATAATGTGGATAAATGTGAGGTTATCCACTTTGATGGCACAATCATGAAGGCAGAATATTATATGAATGGTGGCAGATTAGAAAAAGGGGAGGTGCAACGAGGCCTGGATGTCATGGTTCATCAGTCATTGAAAGTTGGTATGCAGGTACAGCAGGCGGTAAAGGCGGCAAATGGCATGTTGGCCTTCATAGCTAGGGGATTTGAATATAGGAGCAGGGAGGTCTTACTGCAATTGTACAGGGCCTTGGTGGGCCTACCCTGGAATATTGTGTACAGTTTTGGTCTCCAAATCTGAGGAAGGATGTTCTTGCTAGTGAGGGAGTGAAGCGAAGGTTCACCAGACTGATTCCAGGGATGGCTGGACTGACATATGAGAAAAGACTGGATCAACTGGGCCTTTATACACTGGAGTTTAGAAGGATGAGAGGGGATTTCATAGAAACGTATAAGATTCTGACGGGACGGGACAGGTTCGGTTAGAATGTTCCCGATGTTGGGGAAGTCCAGAACCACGGGACATAGTCTTAGGATAAGGGGTTGGCTATTTAGGACTGAGATGAGGAGAAACTTCTTCACTCAGAGTTGTTAACCTGTGGAATTCCCTGCCGCAGAGTCTCGTTGATGCCAGTTCATTGGAGATATTCAAGAGGGAGTTGGATATGGCCCTTACGGCTAAAGGGATCAAGGGGTATGGAGAGAAAGCGGGAAAGGGGTACTGAGGTGAATGATCAGCCATGATCATATTGAATGGTGGTGCAGGCTCGAAGGGCCGAATGGCCTACTCCTGCACCTATTTTCTATGTTTCTATTCTGATTACCACTAACAAGCAAATAAAAAGCAGATAAAAAAAAACACAAGTAATTTCTTGAAAATAGCAAATGTTGTGACATTGCAGTACCATTATCAGACTAAACTAAAAGAGACTTGGATTTACATAGCACTTTTCACCACCACCAGACATCTCAAAGTGCTTTACAGCCAATGAGGTACTTTTGAAGTGTAGTCACTGTTGTAATGTGGGAAACGTGGCAGTCACTTTGCTGTTTGTGGGAGCTTGCTTGTGCACTATGTGATGACCAGATAACGTGTTTTTGTTATGTTGATTGAGGGATAAATATTGACCAGTACAACGGGGATAACTGCCCTGCTCTTCTCAAAATAGTGCCATGGGATCTTTTATGTCCACTTGAGAGAGCAGATGGGACCTCGGTTTACCATCTCATCCAAAAGGACCTCCGACAGTGCAGCACTCGCCCAATACTGCACTGGAGTGTCAGCCTAGATTTTTTTGTGCTCAAGTTCCTGGTGCGGGACTTGAACCCACAGTCCTCTGATTCAGAGGTGAGAGGACGGAGTCACAGCTGACGAGAAACAACCCAGATTGAAACTGAAATTTTAAGATTTAACAAAGGTTGCAATATTGCCATTTGTAGTTCCGCCACTGGAATGGGTTTGAACCCTTTGAAATGTAAGAAACTACATTGGGAGCTAGATATATTTGAATATTAGTGCAACCTAAATCTGCAAAACTAGTCAAAGATGAGTTTTAAGAAAACAGTATCAAACTGCTTAGTTGAAAAATTACAATATTCTTGAATTGTCAAATGAACTTTTCTAACATTACAATGCTTGATCATAAAATGTTACTGTACAGAAACAGGTGGTTGAGCCCATCAAGTCTGTGCCAGTGCTTTTCTCCAAATGAACTACCTAATCTAATCCCAATCACTTCAACACCTTTAACATTCCTCTTTTCAAGCAGAGTAGTTTCTGAACACCGCAATAGTTTACCCAAGAAGTTGTTGTTTGCAGCAGAGAATTCCACTGCACCTGCTGAAATATGCATTTAAGGGACAGTTAGATAAGCATATGTGGGAGAAGGGCATAGAGAGTTATGCTAATAGGATTTTATGAGTCAAGACGAGAGACGACTCTAGTGGAGCATGAACACCACTGCCATTTATGGTTGGGCTGTATGGTCCATTTCTGTGCCGTGTATCCTATGCAAATTTGAGCTTTCTCATCACCATCTCTAGCTTTTTTTTCAATACAGTATTTTACTTCAAGAAACAAAACATTAACTGATTACAAGGCAAGACAAAAAAACTTTTTCTGGGCTGCAGCATATCTGAAAGTAGGATATTTTAGAAAGCAAGGGCACCACGGAACTGGACAACAGAGGAGACTGCCTCTTTACATATTAACTCACTCAGTCCCCAAGTTGATGCATTTAAGTTTGTGTTTTCACTACCCATTTTTGATTTTAGTGGGAGTTTTTTGACAGTGAGGGTGGGTTTTACCTCAGTCACAGAACATGTACACAGTTTGGTCCTTATTTTTAAATGAGGCGATGCATTAAAAAACAGAAAGTGAAAAATCTTGGGATTGGGAAGATTAATTACTACTGCTCATAAAAATGTTGGAGGCATTTAACTTTTGAAGTGTGCAAGTTTACTGTTGGAAACTTTGTTTTTCATTGCTTTACATTATACAGTCTTTTCATTAGCCTCAAATACGAATAGATTATATTATAAAAATCTATTGCCTGAATAGACTTGCTCTTCCATAGCCAAGAAATAGATCATGCATTTACATACTCTACCATATAAAATAGAAAAGCGGGCTGACTGGTTTATAATCCTTCGGTTAAACTGATCAGCAGGGGGGGTGGGGGGAAAGAGGTTTGGAGAAAATAATTTAAAGGGTAACAGAGACAGAAGCAAACCACAATCAGCTGTCAAATATGACTGTGCATCGACTGTAGTACTGTTTTGGCTGTTCCACTGGTTCTCTGAATGACAACAGTCTTTTCTATGCACTGGATGTTACAGTATTACAGCTCTGCTGTAGTTAAGTCTCACGTTGCTTCATTATTCTCATTCGCTCATAACTTTTTAATGAGATACATTAGAGCTATTTGTAATTACAAAATGTACTAGTGATCTCCTGTATAATGCCTTCACATAGTTCAAGAATCAAATTTCTACCGGCTGAAAATTAACAGCCAGATCAGTTCCACCATTCAGTTGAACAAAGCTTCAATCATCCTCAGGGAACTTGTCCAATTGAGAAGCTGTTAAACAATTACTTTTACCATGTTTATTTGTAACAAACCAGTTGTTCTATGTAGTTGAAGTCAATTCTAGATGTTATTTACAATGAAAATAAAAGGAACCCATACTGAACATGCTCATGTACTTCTTCGCACTGACTGCAGGTTACTTCTCCCTTCAAGTAGCTCTCGTTCAACTTTGGCCGCTCCCAAGCTGGTTACATTACATGTACACTACAGCTGAATTTACAGCAGCAGTCAGGAGAAGAACAATTGTATAATCACATCAAAATTTCAGCCTGTACAAGTAGCTTTATGGAAAAAGCTTAAAGATGCAAGCGCCACAGCTGCCGATTAAAACTGGGGACAGCAGAATTTAAAGTCTAGCTAACAAAATTACTCCCAATCTACTATCTGAGTACATGAACTGCATTTACTTCCAACAGACCTAATCCACAAAAAATTATATAGCAGACTAGGAATAAAATGTTTTCTCATATAGTTGGAATCAAGAGCATACATTCAAATATTTTAGTGATGGGGTAAATCACCTTTAAATGACCTCAACCACAAATTGCAAGGACTTTAAAAAAAAACTGTTGAAGGTTCAAAAGATGCAAATACCTGTACTTCTGAAGTTTGAAGTTTTGATTATGCAAATTCTGGGTTCAAATTCAGCAAACATCTGTAGTACTGTACTTTGGTGAAAATTTGGCTTATCTTTTAAAGAAAAAGCACAAACAAGGGATATGCATAGCTCTGGAAATTTACTTTCACAGTTAAACTCAACAGCAACACTCGACAAACATAGGGTTAAAATTAGAGCAACATAAACACCGGCAGGAAAAATTAAATAAAATGAGCTAAGGGATGTATTTGAACTGAGGTACAACTTTTATGCTCTGGTCACAAATATAAGCTTTATAATTTGCACTTCAAATTGACACTCCAAATAATCCAAGCCTTTTTTAAAAAAAATAACTATCTTTTGTTCTTCCATTACAGTTCTTATCCTTACCCACAAAAATCAACCTTGCACTCATAGCTCAACCAAGAAGTGTAAGCAAACCTGTTCCCCAGGCTACTGGCAACAGATATCCTGGGTTCAATCTGCTAGTTGATGCGAGTTATGTAGGATACACTCACCTGAATATTTTAGCATCTTCCTTGTGAAAAAGCAGATCAATGTGTTGGGAGCCACAGAGATGAACCTATGGCCCTACCACTCCACATAGTGGCACAATGAAATGCAAATTCATGGTCCTCAACAGCAGGAATTGAAACAATTTACATTTATATCACCCCTGTGCTCGCTGACCTACATTGGCTCCCAGTTAAGCAACGCCTCAATTTCAAAATTCTCATCCTCTTTTTCAAATCCCTCTGTATCTCTAATCTCCCCATCCCCCAAGATGTCTGCACTCCTCTAATTCTGCCCTTTTGAGCATCCCTGATTATAATCGCTCAACCATTGGTGGCCTTGCCTTCTGTTGTCTAGGCCTTAAGCCTGGAATTCCCTGCCTAAACCTCTCCGCCTCCTTAAAACCTACCTCATGGCCAAGCTTTTGGTCACCTGCCTAACTTTATCCTTATGTGGCTTGGTGTCAAATTTTTTTGTCTCATAACATTCCTATGAAGCGCCTTGGAACGTTTCACTACGTTAAAGGCGCTATATAAATACAAGTTGATGTTTATACATCTTCACAGGAGCATTATCAAACTAAATTTGGCACCAAGCCACATAAGGAGATATTAGGACAGGTGACCAAAAGTTTGTTAAAAAGTAGATTTTAAGGAACATCTTAAAGGAGAGAGGTAGAAAAGCAGTGCGGTTTAGGGCGGGAATTTCAGAGTTTCAGGACGAGGCAGCTAAAAGTGCAGCCGCCAATTGGTGGAGTGATGAAAATCAGGGATGTGCAAGAGGCTAAAATTGGAGGAGAGCAAAGATTGAGGGGGGTGAAAAAAAGACTTGCATTTATATAGTGCCTTTCACAACCACCAGACATCTCAGAGGTTTACAGCCAATGAAGTACTTTTGGAGTGTAGTCACTGTTGTGATATGGGAAACGCGACAGCCAATTTGCACACAGCAAACTCCCACAAACAGCAATGTGATGAAGACCAGATAATCTGTATTTGTTGTTAATTGACCAGGACAATATGAAGGAAACCTATTTGGTGGCCATTACCATTTGAAATATTCAATGGCTACATCCAGAGAAAGCAATCTATCAATTATTGTTTTAAATAAAGTGTTGACAATGGGTGTGAGCATAATCGACACCCATTCTACAAAATTACAGTGGGAGTTCTAAATTCTTGCCTAGAAGTCTGACTAACATCTACTTTAAATGCAACCTATTAAATGTTCATGAAAGTAAATTGGAAATGGACTATTTCAGCAGATACTGAGATTTGAGCATTATACAAAATCCACAAGTGGAATATTTTGCACAAACAAAAGCTATTTCTCTCCTCCCCTCCCCCCAATCACCCATCAACAAAAGTGATAAGTATGTAAAATAACTAATCATTTTTATCATCACTGGTGTGGTGGGGGAGACCCGGCAGCTGCTTAAATACTTGAGCACCCAATACATTCCTTTTTTTTGCCATCTTATCACATGAAACCATAGTGTAGAAAGCTAAACAGCTTTTAACCAACTAATCCAAAATAGTTTTAAATGTTGCATCTAAAAACATTCTAAAAGCAGCTTAGAGTCATTTAATCACAACTTTTTTTATTTGTTTTCTCTTTTGTCCTTTTCAACCTTAATGGTAGTCCTGTGTTATGAACCTTGGCTCTCCATCTTTGTTTCTCAAAAAGATACAATACAATTATTCTTGACAAATGCACATATATTTTAATTTAGATGAAAGCATTGTGAAAGCAGGTAGTTTGGGAATCATAAGCAGTCCTTCGTATTGAGGATGACTTACTTCCGCACCAAAAAGGGATGAGTTCACAGATCTTTCAATGAAGGACCTAATATTCCAGGTCCAGAACTACATGTTGATGGGTGGAAGATGCCAGTATGTGGATTTTTTTTAAACTGTTGCACACCAGCCACCACACGGGCTTGACAGAGCTAGGTCTTGGTCCAGTGCCAAGGGTTAACCAGGACGACTGGAGACCAGCTGACCTAGTGCGCACACATATCGCAGTGTGGGCTGACCCGCAGTGCCCCTGGGCCCGTGCCTCTTCTGGGTCCCGCCAAGAATATAAGCATGACAACTACAGTTTGACTGTACACTAAATGGGACTGACGGCAAAAGTTTATTTTACTTGTTGGTGTAGGACTATAAAAAGATAGCTTAGTATAAATCCCTATTGTATTTTACCTCCCTGGTGTCAGCGTAAGGTACATCACAGAGGGTGCAAAACATTCCGCTGGGGGAAAAGAAAGATCCAGAAGTCATAGCCCATATCGGAACCAATGGCATAGGGAAGAAAAGGGTCAAGGTCCTGCAGTCAGAGTTTAAGGAATGAGGGAGGAAGTTAAAAAGCAGGACCTCAAAACACAGAAATCTCTGGATTACTCCCAATGCCGCGTGCTGGTGAGAGTAGAAATAGGAGAATGTGGCAGGTTAATGTGTGGGGGACATGGTACAAGGGGGAGCTTCAGATTCCTGAGATATTGGGACCAGTTCTGTGGCATGAGGGTCCTGTTCAAGATGAACGGGTTGCACCCGAACAGAGCTGGTATCAATATCCTTGCGGGCAGGTTAACTAGCGCTGAGGGGGGAGGGTTTAAACTAATTCGGTAGGGTTGGGCACAAGGATGTGGTATTAAGTAGAAACAAGGTGCATAGAGGACTGGGGGAAACAATCAGAGTAAGACAATGCAGAATTAGGGGGAATCATAGAAAATACAAAGAAGTCTAAGTTAGGTTTGAAGTGGCTGTGTGTAAATGCACAAGGTGTGATTAATAAGGCTGGTGAGCAGCAGGCAAATAGTACTCTGTTGTATGACACTTATACCAATGTGCTATGAAATTAGTTTACTCCTATGATTCTCACCTCCACCAGGTGTTCTGGAGACAGGATGGAGGGAACAGGTGAAAAGACAATTACTCAACACACATACACAAGCTGAAGAGTAGCATTGGCTCATAGCAACATAGCAGAAACAGTTGCCTACCTGCTCTCATTGAAGAAAAGTGCATGCTGCAGGGGCAAATTTATGGGACTAATGGGGAGAAAATACTGTAATTCAAGAATGAAGTGCAAAGTATTAAACGAATACAGTGGAAGATATTGGACAATATCAGTACACACATTTTTCAAACCAATGAAAGAAAATCAAGGTCTAAGTTAAATACTTCAACATTTAACAATGTAAAATAAAAATGACCAGCAGACAAACATAGAAACATAGAAACATAGAAAATAGGTGCAGGAGCAGGCCATTCAGCCCTTCTAGCCTGCACCGCCATTCAACGAGTTCATGGCTGAACATGAAACTTCAGTACCCACTTCCTGCTTTCACGCCATACCCCTTGATCCCCCGAGTACTAAGGACTTCATCTAACTCCCTTTTGAATATATTTAGTGAATTGGCCTCAACTACTTCCTGTGGTAGAGAATTCCACAGGTTCACCACTCTCTGGGTGAAGAAGTTTCTCCTTATCTCGGTCCTAGATGGCTTACCCCTTATCCTTAGACTGTGACCCCTGGTTCTGGACTTCCCCAACATTGGGAACATTCTTCCTGCATCCAACCTGTCCAAACCCGTCAGAATTTTAAACGTTTCTATGAGGTCCCCTCTCACTCTTCTGAACTCCAGTGAATACAAGCCCAGTTGATTCAGTCTTTCTTGATAGGTCAGTCCCACCATCCCGGGAATCAGTCTGGTGAATCTTCGCTGCACTCCCTCAACAGCAAGTATGTCCTTCCTCAAGTTAGGAGACCAAAACTGTACACAATACTCCAGGTGTGGCCTCACCAAGGCCCTGTACAACTGTAGCAACACCTCCCTGCCCCTGTACTCAAATCCCCTCGCTATGAAGGCCAACATGCCATTTGCTTTCTTAACCGCCTGCTGTACCTGCATGCCAACCTTCAATGACTGATGTACCATGACACCCAGGTCTCGTTGCACCTTCCCTTTTCCTAATCTGTCACCATTCAGATAATAGTCTGTCTCTCTGTTTTTACCACCAAAGTGGATAACCTCACATTTATCCACATTATACTTCATCTGCCACGCATTTGCCCACTCACCTAACCTATCCAAGTCACTCTGTAGCCTCATAGCATCCTCCTCGCAGCTCACACTGCCACCCAACTTAGTGTCATCCGCAAATTTGGAGATACTACATTTAATCCCTTCGTCTAAATCATTAATGTATAATGTAAACAGCTGGGGCCCCAGCACAGAACCCTGCGGTACCCCACTAGTCACTGCCTGCCATTCCGAAAAGTACCCATTTACTCCTACTCTTTGCTTCCTGTCTGACAACCAGTTCTCAATCCACGTCAGCACACTACCCCCAATCCCATGTGCTTTAACTTTGCACATTAATCTCCTGTGTGGGACCTTGTCGAAAGCCTTCTGAAAGTCCAAATATACCACATCAACTGGTACTCCTTTGTCCACTTTATTGGAAACATCCTCAAAAAATTCCAGAAGATTTGTCAAGCATGATCTCCCTTTTACAAATCCATGCTGACTTGGACCTATCATGTCACCATTTTCCAAATGCGCTGCTATGACATCCTTAATAATTGATTCCATCATTTTACCCACTACTGAGGTCAGGCTGACCGGTCTATAATTCCCTGCTTTCTCTCTCCCTCCTTTTTTAAAAAGTGGGGTTACATTGGCTACCCTCCACTCGATAGGAACTGATCCAGAGTCAATGGAATGTTGGAAAATGACTGTCAATGCATCCGCTATTTCCAAGGCCACCTCCTTAAGTACTCTGGGATGCAGTCCATCAGGCCCTGGGGATTTATCGGCCTTCAATCCCATCAATTTCCTCAACACAATTTCCCGACTAATAAAGATTTCCCTCAGTTCCTCCTCTTTAATAGACCCTCTGACCACTTTTATATCCGGAAGGTTGTATGTGTCCTCCTTAGTGAATACTGAACCAAAGTACTTGTTCAATTGGTCTGCCATTTCTTTGTTCCCCGTTATGACTTCCCCTGATTCTGACTGCAGGGGACCTACGTTTGTTTTTACTAACCTCTTTCTCTTTACATACCTATAGAAACTTTTGCAATCCGCCTTAATGTTCCCTGCAAGCTTCTTCTCGTACTCCATTTTCCCTGCCCTAATCAAACCCTTTGTCCTCCTCTGCTGAGTTCTAAATTTCTCCCAGTCCTCAGGTTCGCTGCTATTTCTGGCCAATTTGTATGCCACTTCCTTGGCTTTAATACTATCCCTGATTTCCCTAGATAGCCACGGTTGAGCCACCTTCCCTTTTTTATTTTTACGCCAGACAGGAATGTACAATTGTTGTAATTCATCCATGCGTTCTCTAAATGTCTGCCATTGCCCATCCACAGTCAACCCCTTAAGTATCATTAGCCAATCTATCTTAGCCAATTCATGCCTCATACCTTCAAAGTTACCCTTCTTTAAGTTCTGGACCATGGTCTCTGAATTAACTGTTTCATTCTCCATCCTAATGCAGAATTCCACCATATTATGGTCACTCTTCCCCAAGGGGCCTCGCACAATGAGATTGCTAATTAATCCTCTCTCATTACACAACACCCAGTCTAAGATGGCCTCCCCCCTAGTTGGTTCCTCGACATATTGGTCTAGAAAACCATCCCTTATGCATTCCAGGAAATCCTCCTCCACCGTATTGCTTCCAGTTTGGCTAGCCCAATCTATGTGCATATTAAAGTCACCCATTATAACTGCTGCACCTTTATTGCATGCACTCCTAATTTCCTGTTTGATGCCCTCCCCAACATCACTACTACTGTTTGGAGGTCTGTACACAACTCCCACTAACGATTTTTGCCCTTTAGTGTTCTGCAGCTCCACCCATATAGATTCCACATCATCCAAGCTAATGTCTTTCCTAACTATTGCATTAATCTCCTCTTTAACCAGTAATGCTACCCCACCTCCTTTTCCTTTTATTCTATCCTTCCTGAATGTTGAATACCCCTGGATGTTGAGTTCCCAGCCCTGATCATCCTGGAGCCACGTCTCCGTAATCCCAATCACATCATATTTGTTAACATCTATTTGCACAATTAATTCATCCACCTTATTGCGGATACTCCTTGCATTAAGACACAAAGCCTTCAGGCTTGTTTTTTTAACACCCTTTGTCCTTTTAGAATTTTGCTGTACAGTGGCCCTTTTTGTTCTTTGCCTTGGGTTTCTCTGCCCTCCACTTTTCCTCATCTCCTTTCTGTCTTTTGCTTTTGCTTCCTTTTTGTCTCCCTCTGTCTCCCTGTATAGGTTCCCATCCCCCTGCAATATTAGTTTAACTCCTCCCCAACAGCACTAGCAAACACTCCCCCTAGGACATTGGTTCCGGACCTGCCCAGGTGCAGACCGTCCGGTTTGTACTGGTCCCACCTCCCCCAGAACCGGTTCCAATGCCCCAAGAATTTGAATCCCTCCCTGCTGCACCACTGCTCAAGCCATGTATTCATCTGCGCTATCCTGCGATTCCTACTCTGACTAGCACGTGGCACTGGTAGCAATCCCGAGATTACTACTTTTGAGGTCCTACTTTTTAATTTAGCTCCTAGCTCCTTAAATTCTTTTCGTAGGACCTCATCCCTTTTTTTACCTATGTCGTTGGTACCAATGTGCACCACGACAACTGGCTGTTCTCCCTCCCATTTCAGAATGTCTTGCACCCGCTCCGAGACATCCTTGACCCTTGCACCAGGGAGGCAACATACCATCCTGGAGTCTCGGTTGCGTCCGCAGAAACGCCTATCTATTCCCCTCACCATCGAATCCCCTATCACTATCGCGCTCCCACTCTTTTTCCTGCCCTCCTTTGCAGCAGAGCCACCTACGGTGCCATGAACTTGGCTGCTGCTGCCCTCCCCTGATGAGTCATCCTCCCCAACAGTACTCAAAGCAGTGTATCTGTTTTGCAGGGGGATGACCACAGGGGACTCCTGCACTATCTTTCTTGCACTGCTCTTTCTGTTGGTCTTCCATTCCATATCTGGCTGTGGACCCTTCTCCTGCGGTAAGACCAACTCACTACACGTGATACTCACGTCATTCTCAGCATCGTGGATGCTCCAGAGTGAATCCACCTTCAGCTCCAATTCTGCAACGCGGACCGTCAAGAGCTCGAGGCGGATACACTTCCCACACACGTAGTCGTCAGGGACACCGGAAGTGTCCCCGAGTTCCCACATGGTACAGGAGGAGCATATCACATGACTGAGCTCTCCTGCCATGTCTTAACCTTAGATACCCTTAAATTGGTAATAACAATGTTATAGTTCACTTACTGATATAAAAAATAAAAGAAAAGCTACTCACCCAACACCAGCCAATCACTTACCCCATTGGCTGTGACGTCACTTTTTGATTACTTTCTACTTCTATTCTACTTCTACAAGGGCTTACAGAACAAAGTTCTCAGTTCAGCAATGATTTAGCAGTAAATTGTCCAACTCACTTAGTGGAGCCAAAAGCTGACATCTTCTTTCCATGACTACCAAGTATAGAAAAAAAAATCCAGAGCAGATTCAATTTGCACCCTTTAAAACTAATGACGTAAGTGCTGGGGAATGAATCATTTTCCATTTAGAATACCCACTGTTAACATGAAGCAAATTTCAAGTCATCTTGTGACATCCGAGTGAGGTTATAAAATTTAGTAAACAATTAGTGGCCAGTTTTGTGTCATGGGCCCACACCGAGGAGGACTGCACAGACTATCCAAACTAATTTCATCAGAGAGAAGAAACATTTAGCCCATCAGTCTGTCCTGAATTTGAACCCAGGTCCCTTAGGTGAAAATCTGTGTTTAATTCACACCACCATCCAGTCACCTTTTAACCTCAAGCCTTTGACTATGGAGAGATGGGACAATCAGTAACGAGTGGGGTGCCGCAGGATCAGTGCTGGGACCCCAACTATTTACAATCTATATTAACGACTTGGAAGAGGGGACTGAGTGTAATGTAGCCAAGTAATCTAGACAATACAAAGATGGGAGGAAGGGCAATGTGTGAGGAGGACATGAAGAGGCTGCAGGAGGACATAAGACAGGCCAAGTGAGTGGGCAAGAATTTGGCAGATGGTGTATAATGTTGGAAAGTATGAGGTCATGCACTTTGGCAGAAAAAAAAATCAAAGAGCAAGTTATTATTTAAATGAAGAAAGATTGCAAAGTGCTGCAGTACAGCAGGACCTGGGGGTACTTGTGCATGAAACACAAAAGGATAGTGTGCAGGTACAGCAAGTGATCAGGAAGGCCAATAGTATCTTGGCCTTTATTGCAAAGGGGATGGAGTATAAAAGCAGGGAAGGCTTGTTACAGCTGTACAGGGTATTGGTGAGGCCACACCTGGAATACTGCGTGCAGTTTTAGTTTCCACATTTACGAAAGGATATACTTGCTGTGGAGGCAGTTCAGAGAGGGTTCACTAGGTTGATCCCGGGGATGAGGGGGTTGACTTATGAAGAAAGGTTGAGTAGGTTGGGCTTCTACTCATTGGAATTTAGAAGAATGAGAGGTGATCTTATCGAAACATATAAGATTATGAGGGGGCTTGACAAGGAGGATGCAGAGAGGATGTTTCCATTGGTGGGGGAGACTAGAACTAGTGGGCATGATCTTAGAATAAGGGGCCGCCCATTTAGAACTGAAATGAGGAGAAATTTCTTCTGAGCGCTGTGAATCTGTGTAATTCGCTGCCTCAGAGCTGTGGAAGCTGGGACATTAAATAAATTTAAGACAGAAATAGACAGTTTCTTAAAGGATAAGGGGTTATGGGAAACGGGCAGGGAAGTGGAGCTGAATCCATGATCAGATCAGCCATGATCTCATTGAATGGCGGAGCAGGCTCGAGGGGCCTTATGGCCTACTCCTGCTCCTATTTCTTATGTTCTTATGTTCTTATGTTTTTATGGGACATTAAACCTAGGAACTCCACAAGATTAAAATAAAAGTTGCATGCAACACCTTAATTGTTTAACTGTAGACACAAAGGTTCCTAACACTATCCCTGCGACAATCACTTCTTGGACTTTAATGGCCCAGATTCTGTGGTCGGTATGATGGCGTACTCTGAGTGTGCCGTGATAACACCTTTGAAATGGACAGCAAGTTCGGGATTTTGCTAAATCCAGAACTTGCAATCTGTCAAGTTCCGACTTGACAGATGATCTGCACCGATGTTGAAATCCTAATTACCGGCGCAGAGTTGGGCTAATTGCCCAATTACGCCTGAAAATTTTACAGCTGGTGCAAACAGGCACAGCAGTCTATTTGCACAGCGTAAGGGGATACTTGTCAATAAAAAAAATCGTAATTTGGGTGAAAATGCTTTCCTTTAATGGTTATTGACGCTTAAATGGGATTTAGAAAAAAAACAGTTTAGCAATTAAAATATTGTCGAGGGCTCCACAGCAACCTTACCTACTCCCTTTTTCAAAACTGGAACCAGCTGGCCTGAAACATATCATAGGCGGTCTCTCAAAACGAGGATGACTTGCTTCCACGCCAAAAAAAAGGATGAGTTCACAGGTGTTTCAAAAGAAGAACCCTAACTACATCCTCAAGAGTGGAAGATGCCCGTGTGTGGATTTAAAAAAAAACACCAGCCACCAAACGGGCTTGACAGAGCGAGGTCTTGGTCCAGTGGCAAGGATTACCCAAGACAACTGGAAAACTGCTCTGCTGCACGGACCCAATAAGCACACATATCGCAGCGTGGGGCTGGCCCGTGCTGCCCCTGGGCCCCTGGCCACAAACTCACGCCTCTCCTAGGCCCCGATCATGTCCCTCTACAGTCTCGCGTCGCTCCTGCTGCATCTGCCCACGTGCCAATCACCGACCTGGACCTTGCTGACGTTATTCTTCGCTGCCGTTGCCCTCCTGCATCAGCTCACACTGTACCTTGTAGTGGCCTCCACTCGTCACTCCTTTTATGGCCCCGACCTGCCGCTGATGGTCCCTCGCAGGTCGGGGCCTCCACGCTGCTCACCACTCCTTTTAGGGCCCCAACCTGCCGCTGGCAAGATCTACAGGCAAGAGGGTAGACAAGTGACTTGCTCCCTGACCCTAAGGACTGCCCAGGGTGGTAAGGAGAGGATAAGAAAGAGTCTCGGCCCAATTTTGATTATTACAATAACATGTTCAAAAATAACAACTTGTCTTCACTCAAAAGATTTTTGAACAAAGCTAAATGAGCAATTTTCACATTGTCATTGCCTGCAAAAATACATGGGAGGCCTTTGAGGTGCAGCACAACTCTTTCAGGAAAAATTGACTGTTTTACTCCACAGCAAGCACATCACTAACTTTTCCTCAACCGAGGATTCCCCTCCACCGTGGTTAACATGGCCCTCAACCGTGTCCGTTCTATTTCCCGCACCTCTACTCTCACCCCCTTCCCCTCCCTCTCAGAACCACGACAGAGTTCCCCTTGTCCGTATCTTTCACCCCACCAGCCTCTACGTTCTTCAGATCATCCTCTGCCATTTCCACCACCTCCAGCATGATCCCACCACCAATCACATCTTTCCCTCCCCTCTCAGCATTCCAAAGGGACCGCTCCCTCCACGACATCCCGGTCCATTCCGCAGTCACCCCGAGCACCCCCTCCCGTACAAGTGCAGGAGATGCAACACCTGCCCTTTTACCTCCTCCCTTCCCACTATCCAGGGCCCCAAATACTCCTTCCAGGTTAAACAGCAATTTACTTGTACTTCTTTCAATTTAGTATACTGTATTCGCTGCTCGCGATGTGGTCTCCTCTACATTGGGGAAACCACGCGTAGATTGGGTGACCGCTTTGCTGAACACCTCCGTTCAGTCCGCAAGTGTGACCCTGAGCTTCCAGTCGCCTGTCATTTTTCCACTCCCACTCCCACTAGGATATCTCCGTCCTCGGACTCCTCCATCAATCATCATAGGCAGTCCCTCGGAATCGAGGAACATTTGCTTCCACTCCCAAAGTGAGTTCTTTGATGGCTGAACAGTCCGATACGAGAACCATAGATTCTATTACAATTGGGACAGACATTCGTCGAGGGAAGGGGTGGGTGTGGCTGGTTTGCCGCGCGCTTCCGTTGCCTGCGTTTGGCCTCTTCACGCTGAGACTCGAAGAGCTCAACGCCCTCCCGGATACACTTTCTCCACCTCGGGCGGTCTTCGGCCAGGGTCTCCTCCCAGGTGTCAGTGGTGATGTCGCACTTTACCCGGGAGGCTTTGAGGGTGTCCTTATGATGTTTCCGCTGTCCTCCTTTGGCTTGTTTACCATGAAGGAGCTCCACATAAAGCATTTGCTTAGGGAATCTCGTGTCTGGCATGCGAACTATGTGGCCTGCCCAGCGAAGCTGATGAGTGTGGTCAGTGCTTCAATACTGGGGATATTAGCCTGGTCGAGGACACTGATGTTGGTCCGCCTGTCCTCCCAGGGGATTTGCAGGATTCTCCTCCGCCACTGTTCCAATGAAGCTCAACGCAAGCTCGAGGAACAGCACCTCATCTTTCGTTTAGGCACTTTACAGCCTTCTGGACTCAACATCGAGTTCAACAATTTCAGAGCATAACCTCTGGTCATCTTTGGCTCCCTTTCCCTTTCTCTTCCCTGCCCCACCCCCCCACCTCTCTGTCTATAATGGCAGCTGGTCATTACTACGCCATTCACACTCTATCCAGATTAACTTTCTGACGTAGGTGGTCATCCTCGATTAGAGGGTCTGCCTATGACGATGATGAGATTAACCTTGTTCTAACTTCTGTCATTACCATTTCAATTCATCCCATCATCCCTTTTGTCTCTCTCCTGCCTTCTACCCAATCACAGACCTTCCTTTTTGATCTGTCTTCCCCTCCCCCTTTCAGTGCTTAAGAATGCGCTCTTTTGGACCATTCGACAGTTCTGACAAAGGGTCGTCAACCCAAAACGTTAACTTTTTTTCTCTCCACAGATGCTACCTGATCCGCTGAGATTTCCAGTATTCTCTGTTTTTATCTCAGATTTCAGCATCCACAGTATTTTGCTTTTGATATACTAAGTTATGGTATTAGGAGGGGTAAGGAACCTTTTTTTTGGAAGCACACAAAAAATAAGTATTCCAAATCTTCCCTATGCAGTCTTATAATTAATAATTTACCATGGATCAAGTGCCATTAAATCCCAATTTATTTCTCCTTTTGTTTCACTTCTGAATCAGGCAGCTTGCATTGATTAGTTAGCTATTTATATGTTCCCATTTCATGAGCAGACTACAATGTTGAGTGACCCTCTGAGTAATCCTGAATTTTTGTCACAGAACTCCAGGTGCACTGAATGCAAGTGGCATTCTTTTAAGAAAATTCATTATTTGTCATGCTAGACTAAATACACGCTGAAAAAAATACTACAGTATTCTTAACATCAGACACTTAAAGGTCATATCTCAGTGATTAAAACTAGTGCATTCGCACATGTCACCACCTCAAACTAACGGCTTCTGACCTTTCACAGCAAACATGGACTATTTTCTCAAACCTCAGGAAAGATCGATTAAAATCATTTCTAGTCAAACAAAGCTCTCCCTACTGTAAACATGCAAGGCTACAAAATTGAAAATAGTTAAAAACACATTTCATTTGAGAGATCATTAATTGTAAGCTACGTGCTTTTTTAAAAACGGACTTTTTCAGGCAAGGTGAGTACTAACTTCTACTGAGGGAGTGCTGCACTATCGGAGGTGCTGTCTTTTGGATGAGACGTTAAACTGAGGTCCTGTGTCTGCACTCTCAGGTGGACATAAAAGATGTCGTGGCACTATTTGAAGAGCAGCAGGGGAGTTCGCCCAGTGTCCTGGTCAATATTTATCCCTCAACCAACATCGCTAAAACAGATTATCTGCTCATTATCACATTGTTGTTTGTAGGACATTGCTGTGCGCAAATTGGCTGCTGCTTTTCCATCATTACAACAGTGACTAAACTTTAAAAGTACTGAACTGGCTGTAAAATACTTTGGGATGTCCGGAGGTCACAAAAGGCACTATATAAATACAAGTTCTTTCCTTCTATTTTGCCATACATAAACTTTGACAGCTATTGTTGGGATGGTTTTTCAACATAAATGAGGTGTAAAACAAATTCATGGTTGGAACTAAAGTAACTCAGTTGATAATAAAATGGTTCAGTTTACCAAAAATAATTCAGCCAACTTCATCAAGAGGCAACACAAACACAGTAACTATAGCTCCTCCCCACACTAAGGCATTGCATGTAGAAAACATTGCTACACATCACTAACCTAGCAGCAGTTCGGCTACTCAATTAAAGAAAATGCATTTATATAGCACCTTTCACATACTAACCCTAACCAAATAGCACTTCATATCCAAATTAAATACTTTTCAAATGGAGCTACATTTTTATGCAAATGCAGCAGCTAATTGACATACAAACAGTAATGAGATAAATGTCCATATAATCTGTTTAGGTGGTGTTAGACGAGGGATGAATGTCAGTCAGGACACCAAATCTCCAATGCTCCTCTTCAAATCGTGCCATGAGATCTTTTACATCCACCTCAACAGGAAGACAAGGCCTCAATTGTCTCATCTGACAGTGAAGCACTCCTCTCACTGCTGCATTGAATTGTCAACCTAAATTATGTGCTCAAGTCTCTAGAGTCGGTCTTGAATACCCTTCTGACTGAGAGGTAAGCGTGCTATCACTGAGCCAAGCAGAGTTGTGAAATTACTGCACTTCATTTGGAAAGTTTGACATTATTGCAAACAAAAGCATACTTCTAAAACTCCAGTACGTACAAGTTTGAGAAATAGTAACCTTCAGTCTCAGTTCTCAGGTATCAGGCTGACCATAAAATGAAAGTGACAAAGTCATCAATGGCTTAGGATCAGTTTCAAGTCAAGATATTTATATCGCAATACTTGCCACCATTGTTTATTTCACTTGTATATTTTCAAGTAAACAGTGTGATTTCTGCAGTCCAAGAAGAATATTTTCACCCTAATCTCACCAATCATGATAGACAATACTGCGATACATGTGCGCACACAAGGTCCATGCAGCAGAGCTGGTCTCCAGTGGTCTTGGATAATCCTTGCCACTGGACCAAGGCCTAGCTCTGTCAAGCCCGTGTGGTGACTGGTGTGCAACGGCCACCCCCATGTTAAAAAAATTCACGCACAGGCATCTTCCACCCTTCAGGTTCGGGTCCTTCATTGAAACACCTGTGAACTTGTCCCTTTTTGGCATGGAAGCAAGTCATCCTCGTTTCGAGGGACCGCCTATGATGATGGTGGGCTGGGCATCCCCTGAAGATCAAGTCCAAATGCCTAACATGAATCCACTACTCATACAAAAAGGTATAAACAGAAAACAGCACTGTATATTTCTATGTGGTGAATTTAGCAGAGATGTAATTTGGCTGAAATTGCAATATTTTATATTAACAGTTATAACTCATAGGCAAAAGAGTTATTGGAATATGAATGCATTAACAGCAATGTGATTATTTGAGTCAAATCAATCACAACATTGAAAAGGGAACTGGATAAACATGTTAAGAAAAAATATTAAAAGGATTTGATAAAAGAGTGGGAAATTGAATTAGAGTACATATGGAGCTAGCACAAGCGCATTGGACCAACTCTGCTGTGCTAAAAATTCTGATTCGACCATCCTGCAAAAAGAACTCTCCTGTACTATCACCTTGGCCTCTCAGGCCTTCAATGCAACTTTATTACCTTTTTTGTGTCAATAGCTTTGTTTTATGGAAACAGCTGTGTGCATGTGGGGTGTATTCAAATCAGAAATAGAATGAAAACCAACAATTAAAAGAGTTCAATGTCATCCAAAGATATTTACATCTCTGACTAATGTCCACTAACACCATTATTACAGTCTTTATTACTCACACCCAATTGTAATTTAGTGGATTACAGGGAACAGCAAATAATACAGTATTTACCAAATGATGCTACATTCAAAGCACAATAAACAAGTTCCATAGTCCAAAATGCCCCTTTGCACCATCAGGACAGATAGCGTAGTATTTCTGTTACTGATTTTTAAACAATTATATACATTTCTGCTTTCTTAAAAATTGGCCAAAGACTGAAACAAGCTGCACAACTGAAAGTACTTTCAACATATGGACCAATACACACTTTTTTTGCTATTTTCCCACAACTTTAAAAATTACAATAATTTTCATCTCCTAAACATGATGTTATGTTGAAGTAAAAGATATATGGAGCAGTGAGGGAAAAGAGAACTCCTTCCTGTATATGGAGTAAAATGTATTTTCCAGTAGCAGTGTACAACTTGTGCCTCCCACACCCAACATTAGCAATGAAGCCTTTGGACAAAAACAAGGGGAATAGTCACAGAAACTACTAAATTGGTCTGCATTAGCCTTTACTGCACACCTGCAGGTCGTCCTCTGGTTAAACCGAGACAAGGCTGGAGGGGGAGGAGAGAACTGCCTAGCACCTCTAAAAGCAAGAAGGACAAAGCATCTAAGTGTCGCCTGGACATTTCTGGGCACATCAGACCCCGGGGAGGAGAGGGAGGGGGAACAGAGACGCCCCGGGGTAGGGAAGAGGGGGAACAGAGACGCCCCGGGGTAGGGAAGAGGGGGAACAGAGACGCCCCGGGGTAGGGAAGAGGGGGAACAGAGACGCCCCGGGGTAGGGAAGAGGGGGAACAGAGACACCCCGGGGTAGGGAAGAGGGGGGAACAGAGACACCCCGGGGTAGGGAAGAGGGGGGAACAGAGACACCCCGGGGTAGGGAAGAGGGGGGAACAGAGACACCCCGGGGTAGGGAAGAGGGAGAACAGGGTCACCCCGGGGTAGGGAAGAGGGGGAACAGCGACACCCCGGGGTAGGGAAGAGGGGTAACAGAGACACCCCGGGGTAGGGAAGAGGGGGAACAGAGACACCCCGGGGTAGGGAAGAGGGGGAACAGAGACACCCCGGGGTAGGGAAGAGGGGGAACAGAGACACCCCGGGGTAGGGAAGAGGGGGAACAGAGACACCCCGGGGTAGGGAAGAGGGGGAACAGAGACACCCCGGGGTAGGGAAGAGGGGGAACAGAGACGCCCCGGGGTAGGGAAGAGGGGGAACAGAGACGCCCCGGGGTAGGGAAGAGGGGGGAACAGAGACACCCCGGGGTAGGGAAGAGGGGGGAACAGAGACACTCCGGGGGGGAGGGGGAACAGAGACGCTCCGGGGGGGGGGGAGGGGGAACAGAGACACTCCGGGGGGGGGGGGAAGGGGGAACAGAGACACCCCGGGGTAGGGAAGAGGGGGAACAGAGACACCCCGGGGTAGGGAAGAGGGGGAACAGAGACACCCCGGGGTAGGGAAGAGGGGGAACAGAGACACCCCGGGGTAGGGAAGAGGGGGGAACAGAGACACCCCGGGGTAGGGAAGAGGGGGGAACAGAGACACCCCGGGGTAGGGAAGAGGGGGAACAGAGACACCCCGGGGGGGGGGGGGGGGGAAGGGGAAACAGAGACACCCCGGGGGGGGGGGGGGACAGAGAGCCGGTGACAGCTCCAGGTGACTGATGCAAAGGCTCCTCCTCCTCCCCCCCCCTCAGTCGCTGCGGAAAGCGCGGGGCCCGGCTGTCCGCCTCGCGGCCGGTCTGTCACTGCGGGAACCGCCCGCCTCACTGCCCGGCCGCCGCGGTGTGGAGACTGAGCTGGGGGTGTGTGTGTGTGGGGGGGGGGGGGCGGCTGGGGAAGAAGTGTTAAGTCATTCCTCCGAGGAGAAGGACACAGCCGGCGGTCCGGCGCTCACCTTACCCGAGCACTTTCATGGCAGCCGCTGCCCCGGCACTGGCGCTCACCCTGCCCCCTCTCCAGCCGCCTGCCCCGGCGCTCGAGCCGCCTCACTCCAACCACCACTCGGCGCTCGCGCCACAGCCTGTTGACACCCGCGACGCCTGGGAACACAGAGCGCACGCGCACGCTCAGCCGCCAGCTCCTGTCCCGCCCCCTTGCCCGGGTCCGCCGTCTCAGGGCGCATGCGTACGATCACCCTTCGTTTTCCCCTCCACCCACCGTCGACAGTTTCAGTGCGCATGTGCACTCTCACCCTCCGGCCCCGCCCCCCTTCCCCGCGACGACCGTCTCAGACTGGATCAATCAATGTGACTATCCGGTCCACCCATCGAACAGGGGGCGGAATGGATGGATCCCAGTGGTCCTGGCCCACATGCGTTCTGTTTTTTTATCGTTCCCCCCCCCCACCCCCCGATTAAAGAGGGTCACAATCCAAGAACTTTTCAAGTGCCCCCTTGTTTTTTGGAGGTTTTTTTTGAGGGCACTAAAAACACAAATTATACAAGTGCCCCCTGGCTAAAAGGGAGAGAGGGAGGGGGGCACTAAAGCCGACACAATAAACAAATTAACTTGGCAGTAACTTAAATCAAGTTGCCGGGGGTGATGATGCACTCCAGTCCCTCTGGCACCCATCTCTTGCGGAAGGCCGCGAGCGCACCGGTGGACACCGCGTGCTCCATCTCCAGGGACACCCTGGCTCGGATGTAACCGCGGAAGACCCACATGCGTTCTGCCTTATTTCCCAGATCCGTTATTGACCGGCAGACGGTCTCCTGATCAACATATTCTGATTCTGTTTATTGCATCCATGCAGATACTTTCCGTTTTTGCTTTTCTCAGTCATTTGATATAATTCATGATGTTGAGTATTTGAGTAAAGGTTTTAAGGCTAAAGACGCAGAATAAGAGCTCAAACTGAAGAAGCATTAAATTGCACTGTTTCATTTGCGTCATTACAGGCAAAGTGAGTCCAGATGCAGTCAAATTATGGCTAATTTATGTGCTTTTCCTACGAGTACAGTCAATTAATTAAATAACTGATTGGACAAATCATTCCAGCCTACTACAAACATGTTACGGAATTACATAGAATATACAGCACAGTAAGAGGCCATTTGGCCCAACTAGTCTGTACTGGTGTTTATACGCCACACGAGTCTTACTTTTAATGCATTTGATTTGGGAAAGCTGTTTTTGTCTAGCCTATTGATTTGCAACCAGGTCTGCTGTAGTTGGTATTGAGAAATGTGGGTGAAGGGCCTTGGCCTGCATGACAAAGCAGCAAACAGTAGGAGAGAAGATGAGTTATATCAGGAAGTGGTAATTAGTTAGCAAGTGCGGGTTATGAAAGCTTGGATTGTAAATTGTCGCTGGAAGGGGAGGCTGCAGGAGGTAAAGAGTTCAACTGGGGGGTTTTTTGTCCATGGAAAGGAGGTGATATGTTTTTTCTTTTTTTTTTAAATGCCTTTCACGTCCACCAGATGTCTCAAAGCGCTTTACAACCAATTAAGTACTTTTCTTTGGAGTGTAGTCACTACTGTAATGTGGGAAACGCGGCAGCCAATTTGCGCACAGCAAGCTCCCACAAACAGAAATGTGATAATGACCGGATAATCTGTTTTATTGATGTTGATTGAGGGATAAATATTGGCCAGGACACCGGGGAGAACTCTCATGCTCTTCTTCGAAATAGTGGCCATGGGATTTTTACGTCCACCTGAGAGAGCAGACGGGACCTCGGTTTAACGTCTCATCTGAAAGACGGCACCTCCGACAGTGTAGCGCTCCTTCAGCACTGCACTGGAGTGTCAGCCTAGATTTATGAGCTCAAGTCCCTGGAGGAGGGCTTGAACCTACAATCAACCTTCTGTCTCAGAGGCGAGTGTGCTACCTATTTAGCCACAGCTGACAGTGGGCAGTTTGTTTGAAGAGCTGTCTCAGAATAACACAGATACAACTCTATTTAAAGATAGAGGATTGTGTTTAATCCGTCAGTGAGCTACTTTATTCTTCACCAGTTCTCTACTTTGAGATGATGTTCATTGCCCAGGAACCATCATTTTCTGTGCAACCTTTAATTATCCCAAGCTGTATAAATCTCAAGTCTTCTTCCTAAATAACCATCCAGATTTTTTTCCACAAGATGTCAATCAGCATTTCACAAACTGCTTTATCTGGATGTCTATTCTGTACTTTGGCCTGTTGGAGATACGGGTATTCATTCAGCTGACTGCTCAGAGAGTTCTTACCAAATTTCTCCTCTGAGCCCATATGACAAAAAACACTATCTCTTTTGTTTGTACATCCAAAATCTGAGGAGATGTTACAATCAATCACAAGCTGGCAGCCTGCCAGCAATGATGCCATCATTTACATGTTTTACATGAAGGCACAGCAAGTGTTGATAAAATGTGCATTACTGCAGGCTGGATTTCTCCATCGCCACCAGTTCACAATACTCAATCTGAAGATTTTATTCCTAGTTGCAAAAATTAAACACAGCACAGTTGCCCATTAAAAACTAATTGAAAACTGAAGCTTGTGTTAAGCTTGGGAAATAAAATAACAGTGAGCCCATGGCTGAGGTTAAAATCATAGAATAGCACAGCCCAGAAGGAGGCCATTCGGCCCATCGAGCCTGTGCCGACTCTTTCGAAGAGCAACCCAGTTAGTCCCACTCCCCCCGCTCTTTCCACATATTCCAGAAATTATTCTCCTTCAAGTATTTATCCAATTCCCCTTTGAAGGCAACTATTGAACAGTATCCACCGCCCTGTTGGGCAGTGCATTCCAAATCCTAACCACTTGCTGCGCAAAAAGGTTCTCCTCATCTCGCCTCTGGTTCTCGTGCCAATCACTTTAAATCGATGCCCTCGGGTTATTGAGCCTTCAACTATTGGAAACAGATTCTCTTTATTTACTCTATCTAAACCCTTCATGATTTCAAACAAGGTCCCACATAAGAGATTGGTGTGCAAAATTAAAGCACATGGGATTGGGGGTAATGTACTGACATGGATAGAGAACTGGTTGGCAGACAGGAAGCAAAGAGTAGGAATAAACGGGTCCTTTTCAGAATGGCAGGCAGTGACTAGTGGAGCAAACAGTGACTAGTGGAGTGCCGCAGGGTTTAGTGCTGGGACCCAGCTATTTACAATATATATTAATGATTTAGATGAAGGAATTGAGTGTACTATCTCCAAGTTTGCAGATAACACTAAGCTGGGTGGCGGTGTGAGCTGTGAGGAGGATGCTAAGAGGCTGCAGAGTGACTTGGACAGGTTAGGTGAGTGGGCAAATGCATGGCAGATGCAGTATAATGTGGATAAATGTGAGGTTATCCACTTTGGTGGCAAAAACACGAAGGCAGAATATTATCTGAATGGCGGCAGATTAGGAAAAGGGGAGGTGCAACGAGACCTGGATGTCATGGTTCATCAGTCATTGAAAGTTGGTATACAAGTACAGCAGGCGGTGAAGAAGGCAAATGGCATGTTGGCCTTCATAGCGAGGGGATTTGAGTATAGGAGCAGGGAGGTCTTACTGCAATTGTACAGGGCCTTGGTGAGGCCACACCTTGAATACTGTGTACAGTTTTGGTCTCCTAATCTGAGGAAGGACATTCTTGCTATTGAGGGAATGCAGCGAAGGTTCACCAGACTGTTTCCTGGGATGGCAGGACTGACATATGAAGAAAGACTGGATCGACTAGGCTTATATTCACTGGAATTTAGAAGAATGAGAGGGGATCTCAGCAGGAAGAGTAGAGCAAGGAAGGTAGTGCAGGGGTCCCCTGCGGTCATCCCCCTGCAAAACAGATACACCGCTTTGGGTACTGTTGAGGGGAATGACTCATCAGGGGAGGGCAGCAGCAGCCAAGTTCATGGCACCGTGGCTGGCTCTGCTGCACAGGAGGGCAAGAAAAAGAGTGGGAGAGCGATAGTGATAGGGGATTCAATTGTGAGGGGAATAGATAGGCGTTTCTGCGGCCACAACCGAGACTCCAGGATGGTATGTTGCCTCCCTGGTGCAAGGGTCAAGGATGTCTCGGAGCGGGTGCAGGACATTCTAAAATGGGAGGGAGAACAGCCAGTTGTCGTGGTGCACATTGGTACCAACGACATAGGCAAAAAAAGGGATGAGGTCCTACGAAACGAATTTAAGGAGCTAGGAGCTAAATTAAAAAGTAGGACCTCAAAAGTAGTAATCTCGGGATTGCTACCAGTGCCACGTGATAGTCAGAGTAGGAATCGCAGGATAGCGCAGATGAATACGTGGCTTGAGCAGTGGTGCAGCAGGGAGGGATTCAAATTCCTGGGGCATTGGGACCGGTTCTGGGGGAGGTGGGACCAGTACAAACCGGACGGTCTGCACCTGGGCAGGACTGGAACCAATGTCCTAGGGGGAGTGTTTGCTAGTGCTGTTGGGGAGGATTTAAACTAATATGGCAGGGGGATGGGAACCAATGCAGGGAGACAGAGGGAAACAAAAAGGAGCCAAAAGCAAAAGACAGAAAGGAGATGAGGAAAAGTGTAGGGCAGAGAAACCCAAGGCAAAGAACAAAAAGGGCCACTGTACAGCAAAATTCTAAAAGGACAAAGGGTGTTAATAAAACAAGCCTGAAGGCTTTGTGTCTTAATGCAAGGAGTATCCGCAATAAGGTGGATGAATTAATTGTGCAAATAGATGTTAACAAATATGATGTGATTGGGATTACGGAGACGTGGCTCCAGGATGATCAGGGCTGGGAACTCAACATTCAGGGGTATTCAACATTCAGGAAGGATAGAATAAAAGGAAAAGGAGGTGGGGTAGCATTGCTGGTTAAAGAGGAGATTAATGCAATAGTTAGGAAAGACATTAGCTTGGATGATGTGGAATCTATATGGGTAGAGCTGCAGAACACCAAAGGGCAAAAAACGTTAGTAGGAGTTGTGTACAGACCTCCAAACAGTAATAGGGATGTTGGGGAGGGCATCAAACAGGAAATTAGGGGTGCATGCAATAAAGGTGTAGCAGTTATAATGGGTGACTTTAATATGCACATAGATTGGGCTAGCCAAACTGGAAGCAATACGGTGGAGGAGGATTTCCTGGAGTGCATAAGGGATGGTTTTCTAGACCAATATGTTGAGGAACCAACTAGGGGGGAGGCCATCTTAGACTGGGTGTTGTGTAATGAGAGAGGATTAATTAGCAATCTCATTGTGCGAGGCCCCTTGGGGAAGAGTGACCATAATATGGTGGAATTCTGCATTAGGATGGAGAATGAAACAGTAATTTCAGAGACCATGGTCCAGAACTTAAAGAAGGGTAACTTTGAAGGTATGAGGCGTGAATTGGCTAGGATAGATTGGCGAATGATACTTAGGGGGTTGACTGTGGATGGGCAATGGCAGACATTTAGAGACCGCATGGATGAAGTACAACAATTGTACATTCCTGTCTGGCGTAAAAATAAAAAGGGGAAGGTGGCTCAACCGTGGCTATCTAGGGAAATCAGGGATAGTATTAAAGCCAAGGAAGTGGCATACAAATTGGCCAGAAATAGCAGCGAACCTGGGGACTGGGAGAAATTTAGAACTCAGCAGAGGAGGACAAAGGGTTTGATTAGGACAGGGAAAATGGAGTATGAGAAGAAGCTTGCAGGGAACATTAAGGCGGATTGCAAATGTTTCTATAGGTATGTAAAGAGAAAAAGGTTGGTGAAGACAAACGTAGGTCCCCTGCAGTCAGAATCAGGGGAAGTCATAACGGGGAGCAAAGAAATGGCGGATCAATTGAACAAGTACTTTGGTTCGGTATTCACTAAGGAGGATACAAACAACCTTCCGGATATAAAAGGGGTCAGAGGGTCTAGTAAGGAAGAGGAACTGAGGGAAATCTTTATTAGTCGGGAAATTGTGTTGGGGAAATTGATGGGATTGAAGGCAGATAAATCCCCAGGGCCTGATGGCCTGCATCCTAGAGTACTTAAGGAGGTGGCCTTGGAAATAGCGGATGCATTGACAGTCATTTTCCAACATTCCATTGACTCTGGATCAGTTCCTATGGAGTGGAGGGTAGCCAATGTAACCCCACTTTTTAAAAAAGGAGGGAGAGAGAAAACAGGGAATTATAGACCGGTCAGCCTGACCTCAGTAGTGGGTAAAATGATGGAATCAATTATTAAGGATGTCATAGCAGTGCATCTGGAAAATGGTGACATGATAGGTCCAAGTCAGCATGGATTTGTGAAAGGGAAATCATGCTTGACAAATCTTCTGGAATTTTTTGAGGATGTTTCCAGTAAAGTGGACAAAGGAGAACCAGTTGATGTGGTATATTTGGACTTTCAGAAGGCTTTCGACAAGGTCCCACACAAGAGATTAATGTGCAAAGTTAAAGCACATGGGATTGGGGGTAGTGTGCTGACGTGGATTGAGAACTGGTTGTCAGACAGGAAGCAAAGAGTAGGAGTAAACGGGTACTTTTCAGAATGGCAGGCAGTGACTAGTGGAGTGCCGCAAGGTTCTGTGCTGGGGCCCCAGCTGTTTACATTGTACATTAATGATTTAGACGAGGGGATTAAATGCAGTATCTCCAAATTTGCGGATGATACTAAGTTGGGTGGCAGTGTGAGCTGCGAGGAGGATGCTATTAGGCTGCAGAGTGACTTGGATAGGTTAGGTGAGTGGGCAAATGCATGGCAGATGAAGTATAATGTGGATAAATGTGAGGTTATCCACTTTGGTGGTAAAAACAGAGAGACAGACTATTATCTGAATGGTGACAGATTAGGAAAAGGGAAGGTGCAACGAGACCTGGGTGTCATGGTACATCAGTCATTGAAGGTTGGCATGCAGGTACAGCAGGCGGTTAAGAAAGCAAATGGCATGTTGGCCTTCATAGCGAGGGGATTTGAATACAGGGGCAGGGAGGTGTTGCTACAGTTGTACAGGGCCTTGGTGAGGCCACACCTGGAGTATTGTGTACAGTTTTGGTCTCCTAACTTGAGGAAGGACATTCTTGCTATTGAGGGAGTGCAGCGAAGGTTCACCAGACTGATTCCCGGGATGGCGGGACTGACCTATCAAGAAAGATTGGATCAATTGGGCTTGTATTCACTGGAGTTCAGAAGAATGAGAGGGGACCTCATAGAAACGTTTAAAATTCTGACGGGTTTAGACAGGTTAGATGCAGAAAGAATGTTCCCAATGTTGGGGAAGTCCATAACCAGGGGTCACAGTCTGAGGATAAAGGGTAAGCCATTTAGGACCGAGATGAGGAGAAACTTCTTCACCCAGAGAGTGGTGAACCTGTGGAATTCTCTACCACAGAAAGTAGTTGAGGCCAATTCACTAAATATATTCAAAAGGGAGTTAGATGAAGTCCTTACTACTCGGGGGATCAAGGGTTATGGCGAGAAAGCAGGAAGGGGGTACTGAAGTTTCATGTTCAGCCATGAACTCATTGAATGGCGGTGCAGGCTAGAAGGGCTGAATGGCCTGCTCCTGCACCTATTTTCTATGTTTCTATGTTTTCTATGAAACATCTAAAATTCTGACAGGATTGGACAGGTTAGATGCAGGAAGAATGTTCCAATGTTGAGGAAGTCCAGAACCAGGGGTCACAGTCTAAGGATAAGTGGTAAGCCATTTAGGACTGAGATGAGGAGAAACTTCTTCACTCAGAGAATTGTGAACCTGTGGAATTCTCTACCACAGAAAGTTGTTGAGGCCAGTTCATTAGATATATTCAAAAGGGTGTTAGATGTGACCCTTACAGCTAAAGGGATCAAGGGGTATGGAGAGAAAGCAGGAAAGGGGTACTGAGGTGAATGATCAGCCATGATCATATTGAATGGTGGTGCAGGCTCGAAGGGCCGAATGGCCTATTCCTGCACCTATTTTCTATGTTTCGCTGCACTCCCTCAATAGCAAGAATGTCCTTCCTCAAGTTAGGAGACCAAAACTATACACAATACTCCAGGTGTGGCCTCACCAAGGCCCTGTACAACTATAGCAATACCTCCCTGCCCCTGTACTCAAATCCCCTCGCTATGAAGGCCAACATGCCATTTGCTTTCTTAACCGCCTGCTATACCTGCATGCCAACCTTCAATGACTGATGTACCATGACACCCAGGTCTCATTGCACCTCCCCTTTTACTAATCTGTCACCATTCAGATAAGAATCTACCTTTCTGTTTTTACTACCAAAGTGAATAACCTCACATTTATCTACATTATACTGTATCTGCCATGCATTTGCCCACTCACCTAACCTGTCCAAGTCACCCTGCAGCCTTTTAGCATCCTCCTCGCAGCTCACACTACCTCCCAGCTTAGTGTCATCTGCAAACTTGGAGATATTACATTCAATATTTTTACGCCAGACAGGGATGTACAATTGTTGAAGTTCATCCATGTGATCTTTAAATGTCTGCCATTGCCTATCCACCGTCAACCCTTGCAGTCAGGTTTGGCACCATACCACAGTTGGGAATGATGGATGTGAATCTGTAGCGATGAGCTTTGGATTACCCAGGAACTGCCCCAACCCACCAGCCATAGTGCGCTGCAAATGGACATTCACTCGGACTGAGAAAACAAAATAAACATCCAAACAGAATAATAGAGGGAATCGCTCAGCGATTTGTACTAATATAGGAACAGGAGTAGGCTGTTCAACCATTCTGTAATTCAAATCCATTCACATTTGCGCCGTATCCCTTACTGAACTAAAATCTATCGTTCTCGATCTTAAACATTTCAATTGACCCGCAGCATCCACAGCTTTTTGGAGGAGAGAGTTCCACATTTCCACTACCCTTTGTGTGAAAAAGCATTTCCTGATTTCATTGCTGGCTCTAATTTTAATGTTACGCCCTCTTGTTCTGGATTGCCCCACCAGAGCAAATTGTTTCTCTGTATCTACCCTATCGAATCCCTTTATCATTTTAAATGCCTCAAATATATCATCACTCAACCTTCTAAACCCGAGGGAATACAAGACAAGTTTATACAACCTGTGAACGGACAATTATCCTGTGGCTGCGCTAAAAGAAGTCCTGGAACGTCAGGGTCACAGCCCAGGCAGTGAGAGAACAGCTCTGTAACCTCGGCTTCAAAACACAACATAACTGGTATAAGCAGCCGGTTGGGACACATGTCTGGCAATAGCTGCTGAGACCGTGACGTTACAGCCAACCTGCGTGGCCTGTGAGGTCAGGTGTAGCAGCAGTTTTCCCTATCCTTTCTTATAGCTTTCACTTATTATTTGACTCCCATTCATGTATCTCCACCAATGTTCCGCTTCATTATTTTGGAGTGCGCAGTCCCTCGAAATCGAGGAAGACTTGCTTCCACTCTAAAAATGAGTTGTCAGGTGGCTGAACAGTCCAATATGGAAATTACAGTCTCTATCACAGGTGGGACAGACAGTTTTTGAAGGAAAGGGTGGGTGGGGAGCCTGGTTTGCCGCACACTCCTTCCGCTGCCTGCGCTTGGTTTCTGCATGCTCTCAGCGACGAGACTCGAGGTGCTCAGCGCCCTCCCGGATGCTCTTCCTCTACTTAGGGTGGTCTTTGGCCAGGGACTCCCAGGTGCCTGTGGGGATGTTGCACTTTATCAAGGAGGCTTTGAGGGTGTCCTTGAAACGTTTCCTCTGCCCACCTGGGGATCGCTTGCCATGTAGGAGTTCCGAGTATAGCGCTTGCTTTGGGAGCCTTGTGTCGGGCATGCGGACAATGTGGCCGCCCAACGGAGCTGGTCGAGTGTGGTCAGTGCTTCAATGCTGGGGATGTTGGTCTGATCGAGAACACTGATGTTGGAGCGTCTAACCTACCAGGGGATTTGGAGGATCTTGTGGAAACATCATTGGTGGTATTCCTCCAGCGATTTGAGGTGTCTACTGTACATGGTCCATGGCTCTGAGCCATACAGGAGGGCGGGTATCACTACAGCCCTGTAGACCATAAGCTTGGTAGCAGATTTGAGGGCCTGGTCTTCAAACACTCTCTTCCTCAGGCGACCGAAGGCTGCGCTGGTGCACTGGAGGCGGTGTTGGACCTCATCGTCGATGTCTGCCCTTGCTGATAATAGGCTCCCGAGATATGGAAAGTGGTCCACATTGTCCAAGGCCGCACCATGAATTTTGATGACCGGTGGGGGGGGGGGGGGGGGCAATGCTGATTGGCAGGGTCAGGTTGGTGGAGGACCTTTGTCTTACGGGTGTTTAGTGTGAGGCCTGTGATTTTGTACGCCTCGGTGAAGTTGTTGACGATAGCTTGGAGTTCAGCCTCTGAATGTGCGCAAGTGTCGTCCATTTACTGTAGTTTGACGACAGAAGATGGGACGGTCTTGGATCTAGCCTGTTGGCGACGAAGGTTTAACAGGTACCCACTGATTTGAGGGACTGCCTATGATGATAAAAGACTGGGCGGCCCATTTAAAGTTTTGTGCATTCAAATTTCACATTTGAATACCTGGCCTCGGGCTGCACCAATATTGATCTCCAACCTCTGTCTCGGTAGGGTAGGGAATTCAGAAGAAACTACCTTACCCGGAGGGTGGTGAGAATGTAGAACTTGTTACCACAGGGAGTGGTTAAAGCGAATAATTTATGTTATGTATGCAACCCTATGTAACCAGTATTATATCGCCACCAGAGGGTGTACCTGTTGGAGTTCCAAGGGATCCCAGCATCCCTTGGGAGCACTGTATATAAGCAGGTCTCCCATTCTGTACCGGCACTCTGGAGTTAGAATAAAGGAACTAAGGTCACACTTACTCACATCTACAGTACTCAGTTACATTTCTTTATTGTGACCATAACAGTTTAGATGCATTTAAGAGGAGGCTAGATAAGCATATGAGGGAGAAGGGAATAGAGGGTTATGCTGATAGATTTAGATGAGGAAGAATGGGAGGAGGCTCGAGTGGAGCATAAACGACAGCATGGACTGGTTTGGCCGAATGGCCTGTTTCTGTGCTGTATATCCTGTGTCATTTTCCGCCCTCTTTGTGCCCCTGCACCAGATATCAGATCCTCGCCCCGAAGGCAGGGAGGTGACGTACTTACTGGCTTAAACTGATACCAAGTTAACGCCACTTTTTAATCTGGTTGTTTGGAGATTACCTCATGAATTAAAAACAGAAAATGCTGGAAACAGTCAGCAGGTCAGGCAGCATCTGTGGAAAGAGAAACGGTGTTAATGTTTCAGGTCGATGACCTTTCGTCAGAACTGACCGTCTGGTACCTCATGAATGAATGGGTCTCCTTTCCTCTCTGTCTGCCCAGTGGCTGAAGTTGGGAACTCAGCACATGGACGGATCACAGTCACATCCTCTAACTCAGTGACCGAGTGCATCGGTACGCGACTAAGCTGGGTGCAGCATCACCTGTGAATGGGTTTATGTGGCAAAAGCAGTGACATGCTGGAGGCTCACCGGAATTCTATATCACTGATGTCACAATGAAAATGCTAATAAGGATGATGGCTGATGAGGAACAAGTCTGCCCCATCAAAGTCTGAAATCAAGACTAAATAAAATGATAATGCAGACATGTCGCCCGTTGGGTTACTATTTCCTCACTCACTGCAAGTCTTTATTGCAGTCATCACATTAATGAAAAGTGGGTTCAGGCAGGCAGCAATGGTTAAGTGAGAGTTTGACTCACGGGATCAAGACCTAATCTGACTCTAGGAGCATGCTTATGCCAAGCAAAGTGAGACTTCCTCTAGGGGGAAGCAGGGGTTTGCATCGAGTGCGGTATAACTCCAGTCCAGTGCAAAGCCCTGTTTTAAATGTGTCCAGAGTGTCTGCTCATGGGGATTTTATAAACGTCAACTTTTTAATGTTAGGACTGGAATATTTTTTGTCTAATTCTGGGCACCACACTATAGGAAGGATGTGAAGGCCTTTGAGAGGGTGCAGAAAAGATTTACGAGAATCATTCCAGGGATGACTGATTTCAGTTACGTGGGTCGACTGGAGAAGCTGGGGTTGTTCTCCTTAGAGCAGAGAAGGTTGAGAGGAGATTTAATAGGGGTGTTCAAAATCATGAGGGGTCTAGACAGATTAGATCGAGAGAAACTGTTCCCATTGGCAGAAGGATCGTGAACCAAAGGATAGAGATTTAAGGTGATTAGCAAAAGAATCAAAGGTGACATGAGGAAAAACCTTTTTATGCAACGAGAGGTTAGGATCTGGAATGCACGGCCTGAGAGGATGGTGGAGGCAGACTCAATCATGGCTTTCAAAAGGGAATTGGATAAGTACCTGAAGGAAAAACATTTGCAGCGCTATGGCGAAAGGGCGGGGGGTGGGACTGGCTGAAGTGCTCTTGCAGAGAGCCGGCACGGGCTTGACGGGCTGAATGGCCTCCTTCTGTGCTGTGACCATTCTATGGGCTAGACTTTCCACTTCACATCGCCCATCTATGGCCCATCTATGGCCCAAAATGGACCTCTATCGCCCATTTTGAGCAAAAAGTGGAAACTAGGCCCAAAATATCGGCGGAAAAATAGGCCCCCAAGTTTCCACTTTGATCGCTGAGATGATCGCCCAAATGATCGCCCACACTAGGCCCATCCCAAGTTTCAGCACTTAGCATGCACTTCGCTGGGCCGATGCAAGGCCCAAAAGAGTGCTCAAAAATAGTTGCTTTTTCAGGGCCTTAGAGGGAAATGGGCACTACGGACGGCAGTTTTAGCCTCTGAGGAAGGGTGGAGAATTGTTCTGAGTTATTTAGAGAATAAAATTGATGCAAATTCTACTCAGAAATTTGGGACAGGGAAGATAAATAGGTATTATCACCTTATCTATGCTAAATAGATCTCATTATATATTGGAATTATTTATTAAACATCTTTTACGCACTGAAGTTATTTAATGATATTCTGTGGTGAAACAGAATAAATAAACAAATCTGCATGAAGAACTGTATATTGTAAAACTTATGTAAATAATAGAGAAGGTACAAAATTTGTAGAACATTTTTTTTTATTAACAAACATAAAAAATCTTTTATTAACAAACATACATTTTTTTAAAGAACTAATGAACAACACCCTCCCTCCAACCCCCTACCCCCCGCACCAACCCACCCTTCCCTCAAAATCCGCAAAACGTTAGAAGAAGAATAAATTGAACATTTTAAAGAACAAGCGGCCATTTCAATCATGACAACAAGTGACCATTTCAGTCATGACAACAAGTGACTATTTCAGTCATGATAACAAGTGACCATTTCAGTCATGACAACAAGTGACCATTTAAGTCATGCTAACAAGTGATCATTTCAATCATGACAACAAGTGACCATTTAAGTCATGCTAACAAGTGACCATTTCAGTGATGCTAACAAGTGACCATTTCAGTGATGATAACAAGTGACCATTTCAGTCATGACAACAAATGACCATTTCAGTCATGACAAAAAGTGACCATTTCAGTCAGCTAACAAGTGACCATTTCAGTGACGATAACAAGTGACCATTTCAGAAAGAATGGAAAGTGAACAGTTAAGTAATGATAACAAGTGAACAGTTAACTATTGAATACAATTGGCCAATTTCCAATGTCCTAGGGGGAGTGTTTGCTAGTGCTGTTGGGGAGGGAGTTAAACTAATATGGCAGGAGGATGGGAACCAATGCAGGGAGACAGAGGGAAACAAAAAGGAGACAAAAGCAAAAGACAGAAAGGAGATGAGTAAAAATGGAGGGCAGAGAAACCCAAGGCAAAAAACAAAAAGGGCCACTGTACAGCAAAATTCTAAAGGGTCAAGGTGTAATGAAAAGGCAAACATGAAAGCTCGGTGCCTCAATGCAAGGAGAATTCGGAACCCAGGAGAGGGCTCTGAGCTAGTTAGAATGGGTGAGAGCTCAGATGAACAGGATCCCAAGAAAGAATACAAAAGGCAGGAGGCAACAGAGCAGAGTAGCACCAGGGTAAGTGTAAACCACAAGGTGATAGGAAGGGACAATACGTATGAATATAAAGGGGTTGCAGGAGCGGTCAAAACTAAAAATCATGGTTTAAAAACTAGTATTAAAACACTCTACCTAAACGCACGCAGCATTCGAAATAAAGTAAATGAGTTGACGGCACAAATTATTACAAATGGGTATGATTTGGTGGCCATTGCAGGGTGGCCAAGACTGGGAATTAAACATACAGGGGTATCTGACAATTCGGAAAGATAGACAAGAAGGGAAAGGAGGTGGGGTAGCTCTGTTAATAAAGGATGATATCAGGGCAGTTGTGAGAGACGATATTGGCTCTAATGAACAAAATGTTGAATCATTCTGGGTGGAGATTAGAGATAGTAAGGGGAAAAAGTCACTGGTGGGCGTAGTTTATAGGCCCCAAATAATAACTTCACGGTGGGGCGGGCAATAATCAAGGGAATAATGGAGGCATGTGAAAAAGGAACGGCAGTAATCATGGGGGATTTTAACTTATGCATTGATTGGTCAAATCAAATCGCACGGGGTAGCCTTGAGGAGGAATTCATAGAATGCATACGGGATTGTTTCTTAGAACAGTATGTTACAGAACCTACAAGGGAGCAAGCAATCTTAGATCTGGTCCTGTGTAATGAGACAGGAATAATAAACAATCTCCTAGTAAAAGATCCTCTCGGAATGAGTGATCACAGTATGGTTGAATGTGTAATACAGATTGAGGGTGAGGAAGTAGTGTCTCAAACGAGCGTACTATGCTTAAACAAAGGGGACTACAGTGGGATGAGGGCAGAGTTGGCTAAAGTAGACTGGGAACACAGACTAAACAGTGGCACAACTGAGGAACAGTGGAGGATTTTTAAGGAGCTCTTTCATAATGCTCAACAAAAATATATTCCAGTGAAAAAGAAGGGCGGTAAGAGAAGGGATAACCAGCCATGGATAACCAAGGAAATAAAGGAGAGTATCAAATTAAAAACCAATGCGTATAAGGTGGCCAAGGTTAGTGGGAAACTAGAAGATTGGGAAAATTTTAAACGACAGCAAAGAATGACTAAGAAAGCAATAAAGAAAGGAAAGATAGATTACGAAAGTAAACTTGCACAAAACATAAAAACAGATAGTAAAAGCTTTTACCGATATATAAAACGGAAAAGAGTGACTAAAGTAAATGTTGGTCCCTTAGAAGATGAGAAGGGGGATTTAATAATGGGAAATGTGGAAATGGCTGAGATCATAAACAATTATTTTGCTTCGATCTTCACAATGGAAGACACAAAAACCATGCCAAAAATTGCTGGTCACAGGAATGTGGGAAGGGAGGACCTTGAGACAATCACTATCACTAGGGGGGTAGTGCTGGACAGGCTATTGGGACTGAAGGTAGACAAGTCCCCTGGTCCTGATGAAATGCATCCCAGGGTATTAAAAGAGATGACGGAAGTTATAGCAGATGCATTCGTTATAATCTACCAAAATTCTCTGGACTCTGGGGAGGTACCAGCGGATTGGAAAGCAGCTAATGTAACGCCTCTGTTTAAAAAAGGGGGCAGACAAAAGGCAGGTAACTATAGGCCAGTTAGTTTAACATCTGTAGTTGGGAAAATGCTTGAAGCTATCATTAAGGAAGAAATAGCGGGACATCTAGATAGGAACAGTGCAATCAAGCAGACGCAACATGGATTCATGAAGGGAAAATCATGTTTAACTAATTTACTGGAATTCTTTGAGGATATAACGAGCATGGTGGATAAAGGTGTACCAATGGATATGGTGTATTTAGATTTCCAAAAGGCATTCGATAAGGTGCCACACAAAAAGTTACTGCAGAAGATAAAGGTACGTGGAGTCAAGGAAATGTATTAGCATGGATAGAGAATTGGCTGGCTAACAGAAAGCAGAGAGTCAGGATAAATGGGTCCTTTTCGGGTTGGAAATCGGTGGTTAGTGGTGTGCCACAGGGATCGGTGCTGGGACCACAATTGTTTACAATATACATAGATGACCTGGAAGAGGGGACAGAGTGTAGTGTAACAAAATTTGCAGATGACACAAAGATTAGTGGGAAAGCGGGTTGTGTAGAGGACACAGAGAGGCTGCAAAGAGATTTAGATAGGTTAAGCGAATGGGCTAAGGTTTGACAGATGGAATACAATGTCAGAAAGTGTGAGGTCATCCACCTTGGGAAAAACAGTAAAAGGGAATATAATTTGAATGGGGAGAAATACAACATGCTGCGGTGCAGAGGGACAGGGGGTCCTTGTGCATGAAACTCTTTTTGAGTTTATCTATAAAACAAAAAACATTAAACCGTGCCACCCGCCCTGGATGACACAGCAGACATTTACAAGGCCCTTTTTTTTTTCCTTTTTTGTTTTTTTTTGTTGTGTTTTTCTTTTTTTTTTGGGGCGCTAAAATCACATTTTTCCAAGTGCCCCCTATAAAAGGGGAGGGGGACACTAAAAGCACCGGCAATTAAAACAAATTAAACTTTAAAACGTAAAATCAAATTAAAATTTGGTTGCCGGGTGTGATGTTGCACTCCAGTCCCTCCGGTGCCCACCTCTCGCGGAAGGCCGCGAGCGTACCTCCTTGTGCATGAATCCCCAAAAAAGTTAGTTTGCAGGTGCAGCAGGTAATCAGGAAGGTGAATGGAATGTTGGCCTTCATTGCGAGAGGTATGGAGTACAAAAGCAGGGAGGTCCTGCTGCAACTCTATAGGGTATTAGTGAGGCCGCACCTGGAGTATTGCGTGCAGTTTTGGTCACCTTACTTAAGGAAGGATATACTAGCTTTGGAGTGGGTACAGAGACGATTCACTAGGCTGATTCCGGAGATGAGGGGGTTACCTTATGATGATAGATTGAGTAGACTGGGTCTTTACTCGTTGGAGTTCAGAAGAATGAGGGGTGATCTTATAGAAACATTTAAAATAATGAAAGGGATAGACAAGATAGAGGCAGAGAGGTTGTTTCCACTGGTCGGGGAGACTAGAACTCGGGGGCACAGCCTCAAAATACGGGGGAGCCAATTTAAAACCGAGTTGAGAAGGAATTTCTTCTCCCAGAGGGTTGTGAATCTGTGGCATTCTCTGCCCAAGGAAGCAGTTGAGGCTAGCTCATTGAATGTATTCAAATCACAGATAGATAGATTTTTAACCAATAAGGGAATTAAGGGTTACGGGGAGCGGGCGGGTAAGTGGAGCTGAGTCCACGGCCAGATCAGCCATGATCTTGTTGAATGGCGGAGCAGGCTCAAGGGGCTAGATGGCCTACTCCTGTTCCTAATTCTTATGTTCTTATGTTCTAATTTAGTAACAATAACAAGAGTATAATAAATTGATAACAGCACGTGAACATTTTAAAACAAGTGAACGATAGAGAAGGACTCTCCCCTCCCTACCTAGGGCCATGTTTCCCTCCAGACACTGCCCCACCCCGTGTTCGCACCCCACCCACCCGTTTTGATCCAGCAGACCGACACCAAGACATCGTGCAGAGTGGGATGTCATGAATTCCTGCCGTGGTGGAGGTGACGGAGAGGAAGCGGACGCCTGAGGCTGGAGGAACTGTGCCCTCCATACTCGCTTGCGTGCCCGGAGTTTTGTTGCGAGCAGACACGACACCTTGGGGTGCGACGCCGTGTCCAGCCAGCAACGCATGCCGTAGGGCATTGGTTGCGGCTGTCTGCTGCCGAATAGCCTCCAAGGTCTCCCTTTGCAGTCAGTGACTGATTTGAAGACCAGTTGGAGAAGTTCTGGCAGAACTCGCTCCAGGATGCTGGAAACTGGCTCCAGTTCGCAGAGAACTAGCTCCAGTTCGCAGAGAATCCCGCGAACCCCTGGATAAGGTCGTGACCGCCTCCCTGCACAGGGAAATCAAGCACTCTGTCTGGCCCTCCAAGGCAGGCGATTGCTCACCACGCTGACCAGACCTCCGTGGGGTCGGTGTTTGCAATATGACGCACCTTGGTGTCGCCACCTGCACACCGCTTGGTCCCGGTGCTTCTTCCATCTCAACCGAGATGGCCGCAGGTTGTTCCCCCCCCCCCCGGCAAAAAAAATCTCCTCTTCTTCCGTCTCCGTCTCCTCCTCCTCCTGCTGAAGCACAGCAGCAGGAGTCTGTAGTGGCTCCTCCTCTTCTTCAGCCTCCTGCGATGGTGGAGACGGTTCAGTGGTAGTGGACTCCGCTGACTCGACGACCACTTGACCTTTAATTTGATAAACAACGATTAACTATTCAAATCATTGCATTACAATTTTTCTTGAAGTCAAAACATTGCAATGCTTTCCATTACCCCATATGCACAGGTGATCACAAGCTTTAATATGACCTCATTCAAACATCTATAGTACATCACCATTATATATCAGATTATATTATAATTGCATAACATTACACTGTAATTGCATAACATCAAATTACATTTTAATAGCATATTACATGCGTATCTACGATATTTTCAGTATTTACTAATGATTCACACATTGAACAATGCACATTTCTCATTACTCACATGTCTCAAGGGTGGGTTCGGCCACACCACGGGGTGTGACCGTAGGGCTTTCTGGCCCCACCAAGGCCACCGCGAGCTCCTCGTAGGCACTTAGACTGTGCATCATGGCAGAGCCCTCGCCCGTCCTGCGTTGCTCCCGATCATTGATCGAGATCTTCTTCTGTAAATGATACGATAACATTGCACGGCATAAGCAAATGGATCAGGCGATTTAAGACATTGAAGACATTTAAGACTGACAGATGAAAACGTTCTATTACAAATTAGCATTACGTTGCATATTTCACATTACAACATTTAACTTTATGCTGGGTTGCATAAATTTATTCATAATTTAGTTATGTTTAAATGTAACCAAATAACATTGCAGATTCTCGTTACTATTTAGATCATTATAAATTTCAACTTGCTCTCGCAGCTGCCAGTAGGCTGTTCCAATGTTTGCGGCATTGGTCCGGTGTCCGGGCTTCATTAGATCACGTCGGCAATCTCAGCCCAAATCCTCCGATATGAACGGAGCGGAGGTTTCCCATGCCCACCCCGTGTCAGATCCTCCCACCTGGTGCTGTCAACATTCACGAGGGCCTCATTGGCCTCCTCGCTGAAAGGCTTGACCCTACGCCTCTCAAGTGTTGCCTCCATATCGATTAATATGAGTTTATTCAGACCACAAAATACTTTCTCCTCTCTTTCTCTCTCTCTCCCTGACCCTCACAGAGCTTCTGAGCATGTGTGATGACCCCTGACCTCCAAAAACGCGGGAAGGAGCATCAACCTGAAAAAAAAAATCAATCTGCACACGCGCAGTAATGCGTTGCTAGGGAAGCTTTTTTTTTCCATTCACTTTAGTTTTCTTTGGGCGATCGTGAGATCACCGAGAAATCACATCATACCATTTGACATCGCTGGGATAAGGCCGAGTGGAAAATCGCCAAAACAAAATGGGCCTTGAGCCGGCGATCAGCACGGGCAATAGGTCCCGCATCGCTGGAACAAGGCCCATTTTTTTCGGCCTTAGCCAGAAAGTGGAAAGTCTAGCCCTATGATTCTAGGAGAGAAGCCTAATTTCCCAGCCACACTCTCCTAACATTAAATACTCTGATACATTTACTGGGCTATGGGGAAAGAGCAGGGAGAGTGAGGCTAAGCGGACAGCTCAATCAAAGAGCTGGTACAGGCACGATGGGCCGAATGGCCTCTGTCTCAGCTGTATCATTCTATGATACTATGAACCTTCCCTCAGGGAAGGGGCTCTGAGCACATCCCGAGTTGTATATGTCCAGAACTCCTTGGTATCTGACCTCAGCACAACCCTCAGCTGTGCACCGCTCAAGTATAACAGTGGCGTCACAAGATAATGGGGAGGATCAGCATAGCAGCAACTGCAGGGAGCTCACCTCTGGTCCTGGGCTGGATGGAGGCAAGCTCATAGCAAAAAAAGGGTATCATTTGTCCAAGCCACCTGGGCAGGTCTTTAAAACACTCTCTAAAACAACAAAGTAATCAAATACCATCAAATTTTATTATTAACAGATATATAAAAGAGATTCTGAGGGGGCTTGACAGGGTAGATGCAGAGATGATGTTTCCACTCATGGGGGAATCTAGAACTAGGGGGCACAGTCTCAGAATAAGGGGTTGCCCATTTAAAATAGAATTGAGGAGGAATTTCTTCTCTCAGAGGGTCGTGAATCTTTGGAATTTTCTACCCCAGAGAGCTGTGTGGGCTGGGCCATTGAGTATATTTAAGGTGGAGATAGACAGATTTTTGAATGATAATGGAGTCAAGGGTTATGGGAAGTGAACAGGGAAGTGGAGCTGAGCCCAAGATCAGATCAGTCATGATCTTATTGAATGGCAGAACAGGCTCGAGGTGCCAAATGTCCTTCTCCTGCTCCTATTTCTTATGTTCTTATTACAGGACAGTTCCAAGAAACTAATCGAGGTGTTTGGTTGGTTTGCACATAGAATAAAAGATACCCGGGGGGTGAATTACAGACTGGAATCCAATCGAGGGGTTCAGGTGACAATGAGGCAGAGTTGGATTATTTTTGACAGTGAGACATACAGAGGCTATTGACCCTTTATATCCTAGCAGCACAGGGAGTGCAGCAGCAAATACGCAAGATTTGACAAGTCTAAGCTGCTCCATTGAGTAACACAGAACACTGGACACCTATCACTCATTGTCCTTCTGTGGCAGGCGGTCCTTCACCTCTGGATCACTTGCCGCACCTTTCGCAGAAATGACTTTGATTTTTAGCCCAGGATCCCACATGCTACATTGTTCTCAGTCCCTGACTGTTGGTTGTTCAGTCGGGTTACTGGAGGTCACAGCCCAGGTAACGTTGGTTAAAAAGGAACTGCCTGTGACTATAAAGCTTATTCAACTGCCAAATATCTGATGCAGGCTGTTATGTATGTAAACCTCACCAATGTGTAAGACCTGCCACCGGGAGCGGGGGTGGCACACCTGTGGGAGACCTAAGGATCACCTGTGCACCCTAGACAAGCAGGTATAAAAGGTAATCTACCATGCTGCTTCCTCACTCTGGAGTTACATTAAAGAGACCAAGGTCACAACAGTTTGAGCTGAAGATGTACAGTCTTGTGGAGTTATTCTAAAGATAACAATTGGCGACGAGTAACAGATCATGAACTTTCACGCAGTTATAGCTGCCGTTGGTATTCTTCAGCGATTTGTTGAGGATGATGATTGGGAAGCCTTCGTTGAGCATCTTGACCAGTACTTTGTGGCCAACAAGCTGGAAAAATGAAGAAACCACGGTCAAGCACAGGGCGATTCTCCTCACTGTTTGTGGGTCCACGATATATGGCCTCATCAAAAATCTGCTAGCACCGACGAAACCAACGGAGAAGCCATATGAAGAGCTGTGTACACTGGTTTGGGAACACCTCAAGCCGAAGGAGAGCATCTTGATGGCCAGGTATCGCTTTTATACGCACCATTGCTCCGAGGGCCAGGACGTAGCGAGCTATGTCGCCGACCTAAGACGCCTTGTGGGACTGTGCATAGTTGCTGGATTTTTGGGGGAAGTGATCCGGGACTTTTTCGTGCTTGGAATCGGCCACGAGGTCATTCTTCGCAAACTGCTGTCTGCCGAATCCTTAGATCTGAGCAAGGCCATCGCGATAGCCCAGGCTTTTATGTCCACAAACGATCACACTAAACTGATATCATTGCAGCATCGAAGCTCACCGGCAAGTACTGTGCATAAAATAACACCTTCAGCAGGTAGAAGTGTACATGGCGAGGCCCACACTCCCGCAGAGGCCAGACCTAGGATGACTCAGAGCCCGCCGTGGAGCGTGAATGCAAATCCATTCAAGCACCATTCAAGCACTACGTGTGCAAGGGCTGTGGAACAATGGAGCACTCTCACGTGGCAGTGTCGGCAGAAGATGACCGATCCGCCGCGGACCATGCTGAACGAGCAGGAGAGCAACTCAATCTGAGGATGAAGAGGAAGTGTATGGGATACACACCTTCAGCACCAAAAGCCCTCCGATAATGTTAAAAGTTAAACTCAACGGCACTCCAGTCTCCATGGAACGGGACACGGAGGCGAGTCAATCAATAATTAGCCAGGAGGCATTCGAGAGGCTGTGGGGCGACAGAGCACAACGACCCAAGCTGATCCCGATTCAGGCAAAGCTGTGCACCTACACCAAGGAACTGAGACCAGTTATTGGTAGTGCGGACATAGGAGTATCCCATGAGGGAGCGGTGCACAATTTACCACTGTGGATTGTTTCAGATGATGGGCCAATGCTGCTTGGTAGAAGGTGGATGGGGAAGATTCGATAGAACTGGGAAGACCTCTGCGTACCTTCTCCGGCGAACGACATCTCCCCTGCTCAAAGGCTGAACAAGCCCCCACCTCCAGCTGGACCAGGCATCGAAGTGCAGATCCATTTGCAGATCCCCGAGGCACAGGCCACTCACCACGACCACGAGGAGGTAAAGATCAACCGAGCAGCAGTACAGGCGTGGTACCTATTGTGTTCCGAACACAGATGAGACTGCACACAGGCAGGTTAAAGTAACAGTGACCTCAGTCTTTATTAAGACACTCCAGAGTGAGGAACAGGCCTTAGGGGCCGGCTTATATACTGTGCTCCCAAGGGATGCTGGGATCCCTTGGGACTTCAGGGGATGCGCTCCCTGGTGGCGGAACATGGGAGTGCATGCTTTACAGATACACAACATCACTCCCCCCCAAAGTCAAAGTGAAAACTATTTACAAGGTGAGGCGGTCGGGAGCCTTTCTTTCCCTGGTGGACCGCCTCGGTACAAATGTCTGTTCTGGTGTGTTGGCTGTGCCCTCGCTGGGCTGGCGTGTTGTTGGCCCTGCAGGGCTGCTGGGTGAGCCTGGCCTTGCTGGTCTGTTGGGCGTGATGGGTTCGATTTCCTGGTCCGGCGTGGTGTCGTTGATCCTTTGGGTGTGTGTTGTGGGCTCGCAAAAGGTGGTGTCTGCTGTGGGTTGTTCAGGGCAGTCTGTGAACTGCAGCCTCGTTTGGTCCAGGTGCTTTCTGCAAATTTGTCCATTGTCTAGTTTGACTACAAATACCCTACTCCCTTCTTTAGCTATCGCCGTGCCCACGATCCACTTGGGATCATGTCCATAGTTTAGCACATACACAGGGTCATTCAGATCAATTACCTGTGACACAGTGGCGCGACCATTGTTTACATTTTGTTGCTGCCGCCTGCTCTCTACCTGATCATGCAGGTTGGGGTGAACCAGCGAGAGTATGGTTTTAAGTGTCCTTTTCATGAGTAGCTCAGCCGGGGGCACGCCTGTGAGCGAGTGGGGTCTCGTGCGGTAGCTGAGCAGTACTCGGGACAGGTGGGTTTGGAGTGAGCCTTCTGTGACTCGTTTAAGGCTCTGTTTGGTTTGTACTGCCCGCTCTGCCTGCCCATTGGAGGCTGCTTTGAATGGGGCCGAGGTGACAGGTTTAATCCCATTGCGGGTCATGAATTCTTTAAATTCAACACTGGTGAAACATGGCCCGTTGTCACTGACCAGTATGTCAGGCAGGCCGTGTGTGGCAACCATGGCCCTCAGGCTTTCAATGGTGGAGGTGACGGTGCTTCCCGACATTATTTACATTCAATCCATTTTGAAAAAGCATCCACCACCACCAGGAACACTTTACCGAGAAACGGGCCTGCATAGTCGACATGGATCGCCAGTTATTGTGTTCCTAACACAGATGAGACTGCACATAGGGAGGTTAAAGTAACAGTGACCTCAGCCTTTATTAAGACATTCCAGAGTGAGGAACAGGCCTTAGGGGCCGGCTTATATACAGTGCTCCCAAGGGATGCTGGGATCCCTTGGGACTTCAGGAGATGCGCTCCCTGGTGGCGGAACATGGGAGTGCATGCTTTACAGATACACAACAGTACCCACCACCCAAAGCAGCCGATCTCTCCGCGACGATGGAAGAGGCTCCAGGTCAACCAAGCAGAGAGGGACTCCGGCCGAAACGATCTGAATGCATCTTCCTGACGCCAGAGGCAAAATCCCTGGGAGGAACATCGCAGCAGTTGGCATCACGGACACGGACGAGAGAGTGTCCAGACCACGGGACGAGAGAGCTTCCAGACCACCGGACGAGAGTGTGTCCAGACCACGGGACGAGAGTGTGTCCAGACCACGGGACGAGAGAGCTTCCAGACCACCGGACGAGAGTGTGTCCAGACCACGGGACGAGAGTGTGTCCAGACCACGGGACGAGAGTGTCCAGACCACGGGACGAGAGTGTCCAGACCACGGGACGAGAGAGTGTCCAGACCACGGGACGAGAGAGTGTCCAGACCACGGGACGAGAGAGTGTCCAGACCACGGGACGAGAGAGTGTCCAGACCACGGGACGAGAGTGTGTCCAGACCACGGGATGAGAGAGCGTCCAGACCACGGGACGAGAGAGCGTCCAGACCACGGGACGAGAGAGCGTCCAGACCACGGGACGAGAGAGTGTCCAGACCACGGGACGAGAGAGTGTCCAGACCACGGGACGAGAGAGCTTCCAGACCACCGGACGAGAGTGTCCAGACCACGGGACGAGAGTGTGTCCAGACCACGGGACGAGAGTGTGTCCAGACCACGGAACGAGAATGTGTCCAGACCACGGGACGAGAGTGTGTCCAGACCACGGGACGAGAGAGTGTCCAGACCACGGGACGAGAGAGTGTCCAGTCCACAGGACGAGAGAGTGTCCAGACCACGGGACGAGAGAGTGTCCAGTCCACGGGACGAGAGAGTGTCCAGACCACGGGACGAGAGAGTGTCCAGACCACGGGACGAGAGAGTGTCCAGTCCACAGGACGAGAGAGTGTCCAGACCACGGGACGAGAGAGTGTCCAGACCACGGGACGAGAGTGTGTCCAGACCACGGGACGAGAGTGTGTCCAGACCACGGGACGAGAATGTGTCCAGACCACGGGACGAGAGTGTGTCCAGACCATGGGACGAGAGAGTGTCCAGACCACGGGACGAGAACGTGTCCAGACCACGAGACGAGAGTGTGTCCAGACCACGGAACGAGAGTGTCCAGACCACGGGACGAGAGTGTGTCCAGACCAAAACAGAGACATGTGTTGCCCAGCAAGGAAGATGACTGGACTTGGGGCAAAGGTAAAGGGGTGGCCGCTGAGTTTGCACTGTAAAACCGATGTGAGCGCCCATTCATGGCAAATGATGTATTATCATATGGGGTCGGGGGTACCTTACAATAAGCCAAAGTAATGGGGAACCCCAACCAGTTGTATATGTATCTCACAAAGTACTTGTAGCAAGTGATGTGTTATCACATGGGGTCGGCGTGTTGTACAGCAAGCCAAAGTAGCGGGCGAACTCCAACCGGTTGTACATGTATCCAATAAGTTACCCAAGGCAGTAGCCTGCGTTCACGGGACAAAAGAGACGTACCAAAGAGTGTCCCAATCGAGTCAGACAAGCTGCCAATCTCACAGTTTTTGGAGAGCAGAGGCACCATTATCAATGCTTTGTTTCGAATATGTCGAACACTGTGTGTGCACTGTAACATGACCCGCCACGGGCCAGGCACTGAGACCCGGCGCTGATACCATCGTTGCCCACCACCGTGGTGGAAACGGCGCAGCCTGCAGGCCTGCTCGTTGTTATGGAAGTGCTGGAAAGCGAGGGGTCAACCGTAACGGCTCCCCAGACTAGGACCTGGACCAGCTAGGATCCCACGTTATCGCCTGCTAACGGCGAACTGCTAGACGGGATGTTGCAGCTTATCCATCGCAAAGACGTAATGCTCATCCCATCAGATTGGCCCCTATGGGGCAACTCTGCAACGTTGCAAAGAAAGGCAGGGAGGCTATACACAGTTGGTGGTTCTGGGCTTCCATACCATGGCCCAGGATCCACGGGGACCACGCGGCCTCCTGCCACTACCAAAGTCTCAAGGCCATATCTGCCATCCTTGGCTTGTCAGACCTTAAGGTCAGTGACAATAGTCCAGAGTAGGCAGCCCAAATCATAAAGCCGAGCACCACACATGTCACGGTAGACTCCCCACAGACCCGGCTATCCTGGGTGCTATGCAGTCACCGGACTGAATCACTCAGAACCGGGCCTTCCGTATGCTATCAGCAGAGAATGCACCATGATTGTACGGCTCCTCCACGCGACATCAGAATAAATGATGTTGACCATGATCATGGCCCCAGGGCTGCTAGCACTGTATTAGCAAAAGATGGGAATGGAGTGTTTGTGATGAAAATGGAGTGTTTGTTGTGAAACCATGTAATGGGCAAACGCAGAAAGCATGTGGACCAGACCAAACTGCGAACTACAGATAACCAGGAACTACTGTGAAAGGACCTGGCCCCCAGCGACCCACTAACACAATCAACCTCGCTATCAACCACGAGGAAGAACCCACCATGCTTGACAGTCCGATCAGACCAGCGGCACGGCCATGCAGCAATGATCCGACCAACTCACCCATGCCAGGACTTCAACTCAGGCGATCGACCTGGGAATGCAGAGCGCTAGATCGCCTCAACTTGTAAATAACTTGTACATAAGACTTTGCGGGGGGTGGGGGAAGTGATGTTATGTATGTAAACCCCACCAATGTGTAAGACCTGCCACCAGGGGGGGCACACCTGTGAGAGACCTAAGGGTCACCTGTGCACCCTGGGAAAGCAGGTATAAAAGGTGATCTACCATGCTGCTTCCTCACTCTGGAGTTACAATAAAGAGACCAAGGTCACAACAGTTTGAGCTGAAGATGTACAGCCTTGCGGAGTTATTCCAAACGTAACACAGGCAAAGCACACCAATCATCAAAGGTTCGAGGTGACATTCACCAAAATATAAATGCCCAGCCCTGCAAATTATAGGGAAATTCAAATACAAGACTAAAGAGACATTTGCATTCAAAGAGGGAATACCTCTATCAGTGCGATTAAAGATTCATTAGCTGATGTAATTATTGTTAACTCTAACATGGTTCACGGCCACTCTCTGCCAATTTCTACTCACAGTTTTGATGACTGAGTGTTGATAGGATCATCAGATGGGAGAGAGAGTTTAAATGCAGTTCAAAGGACAAGATCATTGTAACACCCCAGGCCACTGACTGGCTTCTGTTACTGATTCAGTTTCCTTGCACTGTTTGAGTTACATAATGCACAGCACACAAACAGGCCGTTGGGCCCAACTGCTCCGTGCCGGGGTTTATGCTGCATGTGAGCTCGTTATCTAACCCTATCAGCATACTCCAATACAAAGGCAAAATACCGCGGATGCTGGAAATCTGAAATACAAACAGAAAATGCTGGAAACGCTTAGCAGGTCGGCATCTGTGGAGAGAGAAACAAATTTTGTAGAAACTTGACTACAGTTCCTCCCACCCCACTTCCTAAGGACTTTATTCCATTCTCCCAGTTCCTCTGTCTCCGTCACATTTGTCCTCACGATGCTACCTTCGACACCAGTGCTCTCAATAGGTTTTCCTTTTTCCTCAACTGAGGATTCCCTTCTACCGTGGTTGATGTGGCCCTTGACCGTGTCCATTCCGTTTGCCACACTTTTGCTCTCGCCCCCTCCCCTCCCTCCCAGAACCACGAAAGGGTTCCCCTTGTCCTCACCTTCCAGTCCACCAGCCTCCACATGCAACGGATCATCCTGCGCCATTTCCGCCACCTCCAGCACGATGCCACCACCAAACACATCTTCTCTTCCCCCTCCCTCTCAGCATTGCGAAGGGACCGTTCCCTCCACGACATCCTGGTCCACTCCTCGGCCACTCCCAACACTTACAGCACCTTCCCGTGCAAGCGCAGGAGACGCAACACCTGCTATTTCACCTCTTCCCTTCCCTCTGTCCAGCGCCCCAAGCATTCCTTCCAGGTCAAACAGCGATTTAGTTTTACTTCTTTCAGTTTAGTATACTGTATTCACAATGCGGTCTCCTCTACTTTGGGGATTGACCAAACGCAGACTGGATAATCGCCTTGCTGAACGCTGTTCAGTCCACAAGCCTGACGCTGGCGGGCAGAGGGAGTAAGGCAGTACTTTGCCTGGCATGCAGCTCAGACCTACAGTCTTCTGACCCTGAGGTGGGACTGTGCGACTGACTGAGCCCAGCCGATGCACCGACCGAGTAGCTGACGCTGGTTGCATGTATTCCTGCAGGTTTTGTCACTCAACCTCCTGCCTCCAACTGCCCCGCCCCTACGCTCCCTCCATTGATCAACATACATGTCAATCCATGCTGCGCACCGCCTTCTCATGGCCAATCGGAAAGCGAACAGGCTCTCAACCACCGGATTGGCTGATGCTTAACCGTCAGTCAAACAGCCTTTTTTTAATCCCGATTCCAATATTTTTATAACTAATAAATGTTCGGTGAAAATAAAAATGTTCTTTTAAAGTCCCTGTGATATTTCTCCCAGGTTTGTTCGTTGCAGTGTCCTGGAGATTAACCTTTAATTCCTGGAGACTGTGGGGCAATTCTGGGGATTGGCAACCAATGTTCCCCCGAAGGGGGCTGCACATCGATCGGGAGGTCCCGTCCATCGATCGATCGGGAGGTCCCGTCCATCGATCGATCGGGAGGTCCCACACATCGATTGATCGGAAGATCCCACACCTTGATCGATCGGGAGGTCCCGTCCATCGATCGATGGGGTGGTCCCGTCCATCGATCAATGGGGAGGTCCCACACATCGATCGATCGGGAGGTCCCACACATTGATCTATCAGGAGGTCCCACACATCGATCGATCGGGAGGTCCCGTCCATCGATCGATCGGGATGTCCTGTCCATCGATCGATCGGGAGGTCTCACACTTCGATCGATCGGGAGGTCCCGTGCATCGATCGATCTGGAGGTCCCATACATCGATCGATCGGGAGGTGCCACACCTCGATCGATCGGGAGGTCCCACTCATCGATCGAACGGGAGGTCCCACACATCGATCGATCGGGAGGTCCCACACATCGATTGATCGGAAGATCCCACACCTCGATCAATCGGGAGGTCCCGTCCATGGATCGATCAGGAGGTCCCGTCCATCGATCAATGGGGAGGTCCCACACATCGATCGATCGGGAGGTCCCACACATCGATCGATCGGGAGGTCCCACACCTCGATCGATCGGGAGGTCCCACACTTCGTTCGATCGGGAAGTCCCACACATCGATCGATCGGGAGGTCCCGTCCATCGATCGATCGGGAGGTCCCACACATCGATGGATCGGAAGATCCCACACCTCGATCGATCGGGAGGTCCCGTCCATCGATCGATGGGGAGGTCCCATCCATCGATCAATGGGGAGGTCCCACACTTCGTTCGATCGGGAGGTCCCACACATCGATCGATCTGGAGGTCCCACACATCGATCGATCGGGAGGTCCCACACATCGATCAATCGGGAGGTCCACACATCAATCGATCGGGAGGTCCCACACCTCGATCGATCGGGAGGTCCCACACCTCGATCGATCGGGAGGACACACACATCGATCGATCGGGAGGTCTCACACATCGATCGATCGGAAGGTCCCACACTTCGATCGATCGGGAGGTCCCACACTTCGATCGATCGGGAGCTCCCACACTTCGATCGATCGGGAGCTCCCACACTTCGATCGATCGGGAGCTCCCACACTTGGATCGATCGGGAGCTCCCACACTTGGATCGATCGGGAGGTGCCACACATCGATCGATCGGGAGGTCCCACACATCGATCGATCGGGAGGTCCCACACATCGATCGATCGGGAGATCCCACACATCGATCGATCGGGAGGTCCACACATCGATCGATCGGGAGGTCCCACACTTCGATCGATCGGGAGGTCCCACACTTCGATCGATCGGGAGGTGCCACACATCGATCGATCGGTAGGTCCCACACTTCGATCGATCGGTAGGTCCCACACTTCGATCGATCGGGTGGTCCCACACATCGATCGATTGGGTGGTCCCACACTTCGATCGATCGGGAGGTCCCACACATCAATTGATCAGGAGTTCCCACACCTCGATCGATCGGGAGGTCCCACACATCGATCGGGTGGTCCCACACTTCGATCGATCAGGAGTTCCCACACCTCGATCGATCGGGAGGTCCCACACATCGATCGGGAGGTCCCACACTTCGATCGATCGGGAGGTCCCACACATCGATCGATCGGGAGGTCCCGTCCATTGATCGATCAGGAGGTCCTGTCCATCGATCGATCGGGAGGTCCCACACATCGATCGATCGGGAGGTCCCACACATCGATCGATCGGGAGGTCCCACACATCGATCGATCGGGAGGTCCCACACATCGATCAGAAGGTCCCACACATCGATCGATCGGGAGGTCCCACACATCGATCGATCGGGAGGTCCCACAAATCGATCGATCGGGAGGTCCCACACATCGATCGATCGGGAGGTCCCACACATCGATCGATCGGGCTGTCCCACACTTCGATCGATCGGGAGGTCCCACACTTCGATCGATCGGGAGGTCACACACATCGATCAATCAGGAGGTCCCAGACCCCGATCGGGAGGTCCCACACATCGATCGAATGGTAGGTCCCACAATTCGATCGATCAGGAGGTCCCACACATCGATCGATCGGGAGGTCCCACACTTCGATCGATCGGGAGGTCCCACACTTCGATCGATCGGGAGGTCCCGTCCATTGATCGATCGGGTGGTCCTGTCCATCGATCGATCGGGAGGTCCCACACATCGATCGATCGGGAGGTGCCACACATCGATCGATCGGGAAGTCCCACACTTCGATGGATCGCGAGGTCCCACACATCGATCGATCGGGAGGTCCACACATTGATCGATCGGGAGGTCCCACACCTCGATCGATCGGCAGGTCCCACACTTCGATCGATCGGGAGGTCCCACACATCGATCGATCGGGAGGTCCCACACATCGATCGATCGGGAGGTCCCACACTTCGTTCGATCGGGAGGTCACACACATCGATCGATCTGGAGGTCCCACACATTGATCGATCGGGAGGTCTCACACATCGATCGATCTGGAGGTCCCATACATCGATCGATCGGGAGGTGCTACACCTCGATCGATCGGGAGGTCCCACACATCGATCGATCGGGAGGTCCACACATCGATCGATCGGGAGGTTCCACACCTCGATCGATCGGGAGGTCCCACACCTCGATCGATCGGGAGGACACACACATCGATCGATCGGGAGGTCCCACACATCGATCGATCGGGAGGTCCCACACATCGATCGATCGGGAGGTCCCACACCTCGCTTGATAGGGAGGTCCCACACATCGATCGATCGGGAGGTCCCACACATCGATCGATCGGGCTGTCCCACACTTCGATCGATCGGGAGGTCCCACACTTCGATCGATCGGGAGGTCACACACATCGATCAATCGGGAGGTCCCAGACCCCGATCGGGAGGTCCCACACATCGATCGATCGGTAGGTCCCACAATTCGATCGATCGGGAGGTCCCATACTTCGATCGATCAGGAGGTCCCACACCGATCGATCGGGTGGTCCCACACCGATCGATTGGGTGGTCCCACACTTCGATCGATCGGGAGGTCCCACATTTCGATCGATCGGGAGGTCCCACACTTCGATCGATCAGGAGGTCCGACACATCGATCGATCGGGAGGTCCCATACTTCGATCGATCGGGAGGTCCCACACTTCGATCGATCGGGAGGTCCCATCCATTGATCGATCGGGAGGTCCTGTCCATCGATCCATAGGGAGGTCCCACACATCGATCGATCGGGAAGTCCCACACATCGATCGATCGGGAGGTCCCACATATCGATCGATCGGGAGGTCCCGTCCATCGATCGATCGGGAGGTCCCACACTTCGATCGATCGGGAGGTCCCACACATCGATCGATCGCAGGTCCCACACATCGATCGATCGGGAGGTCCCACACAACAATCGATCGCAGGTCCCACACATCGATCGATCGGGAGGTCCCGTCCATCGACCGATCGGGAGGTCCCGTGCATCGATCAATCGGGAGGTCCCACACATCGATCGATCGGGAGGTCCCACGCTTCGATCGATCGGGAGGTCCCACACATCGATCGATCGGGAGGTCCCACACATCGATCGATCGGGAGGTCCCACACTTCGATCGATCGGGAGGTCCCACACTTCGATCGATCAGGAGGTCCCACACTTCGATCGATCGGGAGGTCCCACACTTCGATCGATCGTGAGGTCCCACACATCGACCGATCGGGAGTTCCCACACATCGATCAGGAGGTCCCACACATCGATCGATCGGGCTGTCCCACACTTCGATCGATCGGGAGGTCCCACACCGATCGATCGGGAGGTCCCACACCGATCGATCGGGAGGTCCCACACTTCGATCGATCGGGAGGTCCCACACTTCGATCAATCGGGAGGTCCCACACTTCGATCGATCAGGAGGTCCCACACTTCGATCGATCGGGAGGTCCCACACTTCGATCGATCGGGAGTTCCCACACCTCGATCGATCGGGAGGTCACACACAAATCGGGAGGTCCCACACTTCGATCGATCAGGAGTTCCCACACCTCGATCGATCGGGAGGTCCCACACATCGATCAGGAAGTCCCACACTTCGATCGATCGGGAGGTCCCACACATCGATCGATCGGGAGGTCCCACACATCGATCGATCGGGAGGTCCCGTCCATCAATCGATCGGGAGGTCCCACACATCGATCGATCGGGAGGTCCCACACTTCGATCGATCGGGAGGTCCCACACATCGATCGATCGGGAGGTCCCAACCATTGATCGATCGCAGGTCCCACACATCGATCGATCGGGAGGTCCCACACATCGATCGATCGCAGGTCCCACACATCGATCGATCGGGAGGTCCCGTCCATCGACCGATCGGGAGGTCACGTCCATCGATCGAATGGGAGGTCCCGTGCATCGATCGATCGGGAGGTCCCACACATCGATCGATCGGGAGGTCCCACACTTCGATCGATCGGGAGGTCCCACACTTCGATCGATCGGGAGGTCCCGTCCATCGACCGATCGGGAGGTCCCACACATCGATCGGGAGGTCCCACACATCGATCGATCGGGAGGTCCCATCCATTGGTCGATCGCAGGTCCCACACATCGATCGATCGGGAGGTCCCACACATCGATCGATCGGGAGGTCCCACACATTGATCGATCGGGAGGTCCCACATCTCGATCGATTGGGAGGTCCCACATCTCGATCGATTGGGAGGTCCCACACATCGATCGATCGGGAGGTCCCACACATCGATCGATCGGGCTGTCCCACACATCGATCAATCAGGAGGTCCCACACCGATCGATCGGGTGGTCCCACACCGATCGATTGGGTGGTCCCACACTTCGATCGATCGGGAGGTCCCACACTTCGATCGATCGGGAGGTCCCACACTTCGATCGATCAGGAGGTCCGACACATCGATCGATCGGGAGGTCCCATACTTCGATCGATCGGGAGGTGCCACACTTCGATCGATCGGGAGGTCCCATCCATTGATCGATCGGGAGGTCCTGTCCATCGATCGATCGGGAGGTCCCACACATCGATCGATCGGGAGGTCCCACACTTCGATCGATCGGGAGGTCCCACACATCGATCGATCGCAGGTCCCACACATCGATTGATCGGGAGGTCCCACACATCAATCGATCGCAGTTCCCACACATCGATCGATCGGGAGGTCCCGTCCATCCACCGATCGGGAGGTCACGTCCATCGATCGATCGGGAGGTCCCGTGCATCGATCGATCGGGAGGTCCCACACATCGATCGATCGGGAGGTCCCACGCTTCGATCGATCGGGAGGTCCCACACATCGATCGATCGGGAGGTCCCATCCATTGGTCGATCGGGAGGTCCCACACATCGATCGATCGGGAGGTCCCACACATCGATCGATCGCAGGTCCCACACATCGATCGATCGGGAGGTCCAGTCCATCGATCGATCGGGAGGTCCCACACATCGATCGATCGGGAGGTCCCACACTTCGATCGATCGGGAGGTCCCACACTTCGATCGATCGGGAGGTCCCACACATCGATCGATCGGGAGGTCCCAACCATTGATCGATCGCAGGTCCCACACATCGATCGATCGGGAGGTCCCACACATCGATCGATCGGGAGGTCCCACACCTCGATCGGTCAGGAGGTCCCGTGCATCGATCGATCGGGAGGTCCCACACATCGATCGATCAGGAGGTCCCACACTTCGATCGATCGGGAGGTCCCACACTTCGATCGATCGGGAGGTCCCGTCCATCGATCGATCGGGAGGTCCCGTCCATCGATCGATCGGGAGGTCACGTCCATCGATCGATGGGGAGGTCCCACACATCGATCGATCGGGAGGTCCCACACATCAATCGATCGGGAGTTCTCACACCTCGATCGATCGGGAGGTCCCACACATCGATCGGGAGGTCCCACACTTCGATCGATCAGGAGTTCCCACACCTCGATCGATCGGGAGGTCCCGTGCATCGATCGATCGGGAGGTCCCACACATCGATCGATCAGGAGGTCCCACACTTCGATCGATCAGGAGGTCCCACACTTCGATCGATCGGGAGGTCCCGTCCATCGATCGATCGGGAGGTCCCGTCCATCGATCGATCGGGAGGTCACGTCCATCGATCGATGGGGAGGTCCCACACATCGATCGATCGGGAGGTCCCACACATCAATCGATCGGGAGTTCTCACACCTCGATCGATCGGGAGGTCCCACACATCGATCGGGAGGTCCCACACTTCGATCGATCAGGAGTTCCCACACCTCGATCGATCGGGAGGTCCCACACATCGATCAGGAGGTCCCACACTTCGATCGATCGGGAGGTCCCACACATCGATCAATCGGGAGGTCCCACACATCGATCGATCGGGAGGTCCCATCCATCGATCGATCGGGAGGTCCCACACTTCGATCGATCGGGAGGTCCCACACTTCGATCGATCGGGAGGTCCCACACATCGATCGATCGGGAGGTCCCAACCATTGATCGATCGCAGGTCCCACACATCGATCGATCGGGAGGTCCCACACATCGATCGGGAGGTCCCACACTTCGATCGATCAGGAGTTCCCACACCTCGATCGATCGGGAGGTCCCACACATCGATCGATTGGGAGGTCCCACACATCGATCGGGAGGTCCCACACTTCGATCGATCGGGAGGTCCCACACTTCGATCGATCGGGAGGTCCCACACATCGATCGATCGGGAGGTCCCAACCATTGATCGATCGCAGGTCCCACACATCGATCGATCGGGAGGTCCCACACATCGATCGGGAGGTCCCACACTTCGATCGATCAGGAGTTCCCACACCTCGATCGATCAGGAGTTCCCACACATCGATCGATCGGGAGGTCCCACACATCGATCGGGAGGTCCCACACTTCGATCGATCAGGAGTTCCCACACCTCGATCGATCGGGAGGTCCCACACATCGATCAGGAGGTCCCACACTTCGATCGATCGGGAGGTCCCACACATCGATCAATCGGGAGGTCCCACACATCGATCGATCGGGAGGTCCCGTCCATCGATCGATCGGGAGGTCCCACACATCGATCGATCGGGAGGTCCCACACTTCGATCGATCGGGAGGTCCCACACATCGATCGATCGGGACGTCCCGTCCATCCACCGATCGGGAGGTCACGTCCATCGATCGATCGGGAGGTCCCGTGCATCGATCGATCGGGAGGTCCCACACATCGATCGATCGGGAGGTCCCACACTTCGATCGATCGGGAGGTCCCACACTTCGATCGATCGGGAGGTCCCGTCCATCGACCGATCGGGAGGTCACGTCCATCGATCAATCGGGAGGTACCACACATCGATCGATCGGAAGGTCCCACACATCGATCGATCGGGAGGTACCACACTTTGATCGATCGGGAGGTCCCACACATCGATCGATCGGGACGTCCTGTCCATCGATCGATCGGGACGTCCTGTCCATCGATCGATCGGGAGGTCCCACACATCGATCAATCGGGAGATCCCACACATCGATCGATCGGGAGGTCCCACACATCGATCGATCGGGAGGTCCCACACATTGATCGATCGGGAGGTCCCACATCTCGATCGATTGGGAGGTCCCACATCTCGATCGATTGGGAGGTCCCACACATCGATCGATCGGGAGGTCCCACACATCGATCGATCGGGCTGTCCCACACATCGATCAATCAGGAGGTCCCACACCGATCGATCGGGTGGTCCCACACCGATCGATTGGGTGGTCCCACACTTCGATCGATCGGGAGGTCCCACACTTCGATCGATCGGGAGGTCCCACACTTCGATCGATCAGGAGGTCCGACACATCGATCGATCGGGAGGTCCCATACTTCGATCGATCGGGAGGTGCCACACTTCGATCGATCGGGAGGTCCCATCCATTGATCGATCGGGAGGTCCTGTCCATCGATCGATCGGGAGGTCCCACACATCGATCGATCGGGAGGTCCCACACTTCGATCGATCGGGAGGTCCCACACATCGATCGATCGCAGGTCCCACACATCGATTGATCGGGAGGTCCCACACATCAATCGATCGCAGTTCCCACACATCGATCGATCGGGAGGTCCCGTCCATCCACCGATCGGGAGGTCACGTCCATCGATCGATCGGGAGGTCCCGTGCATCGATCGATCGGGAGGTCCCACACATCGATCGATCGGGAGGTCCCACACATCGATCGATCGGGAGGTCCCACACATCGATCGATCGCAGGTCCCACACATCGATCGATCGGGAGGTCCAGTCCATCGATCGATCGGGAGGTCCCACACATCGATCGATCGGGAGGTCCCACACTTCGATCGATCGGGAGGTCCCACACTTCGATCGATCGGGAGGTCCCACACATCGATCGATCGGGAGGTCCCAACCATTGATCGATCGCAGGTCCCACACATCGATCGATCGGGAGGTCCCACACATCGATCGATCGGGAGGTCCCACACCTCGATTGATCAGGAGGTCCCGTGCATCGATCGATCGGGAGGTCCCACACATCGATCGATCAGGAGGTCCCACACTTCGATCGATCGGGAGGTCCCACACTTCGATCGATCGGGAGGTCCCGTCCATCGATCGATCGGGAGGTCCCGTCCATCGATCGATCGGGAGGTCACGTCCATCGATCGATGGGGAGGTCCCACACATCGATCGATCGGGAGGTCCCACACATCAATCGATCGGGAGTTCTCACACCTCGATCGATCGGGAGGTCCCACACATCGATCGGGAGGTCCCACACTTCGATCGATCAGGAGTTCCCACACCTCGATCGATCGGGAGGTCCCGTGCATCGATCGATCGGGAGGTCCCACACATCGATCGATCAGGAGGTCCCACACTTCGATCGATCGGGAGGTCCCACACTTCGATCGATCGGGAGGTCCCGTCCATCGATCGATCGGGAGGTCCCGTCCATCGATCGATCGGGAGGTCACGTCCATCGATCGATGGGGAGGTCCCACACATCGATCGATCGGGAGGTCCCACACATCAATCGATCGGGAGTTCTCACACCTCGATCGATCGGGAGGTCCCACACATCGATCGGGAGGTCCCACACTTCGATCGATCAGGAGTTCCCACACCTCGATCGATCGGGAGGTCCCACACATCGATCAGGAGGTCCCACACTTCGATCGATCGGGAGGTCCCACACATCGATCAATCGGGAGGTCCCACACATCGATCGATCGGGAGGTCCCATCCATCGATCGATCGGGAGGTCCCACACTTCGATCGATCGGGAGGTCCCACACTTCGATCGATCGGGAGGTCCCACACATCGATCGATCGGGAGGTCCCAACCATTGATCGATCGCAGGTCCCACACATCGATCGATCGGGAGGTCCCACACATCGATCGGGAGGTCCCACACTTCGATCGATCAGGAGTTCCCACACCTCGATCGATCGGGAGGTCCCACACATCGATCGATTGGGAGGTCCCACACATCGATCGGGAGGTCCCACACTTCGATCGATCGGGAGGTCCCACACTTCGATCGATCGGGAGGTCCCACACATCGATCGATCGGGAGGTCCCAACCATTGATCGATCGCAGGTCCCACACATCGATCGATCGGGAGGTCCCACACATCGATCGGGAGGTCCCACACTTCGATCGATCAGGAGTTCCCACACCTCGATCGATCAGGAGTTCCCACACATCGATCGATCGGGAGGTTCCACACATCGATCGGGAGGTCCCACACTTCGATCGATCAGGAGTTCCCACACCTCGATCGATCGGGAGGTCCCACACATCGATCAGGAGGTCCCACACTTCGATCGATCGGGAGGTCCCACACATCGATCAATCGGGAGGTCCCACACATCGATCGATCGGGAGGTCCCGTCCATCGATCGATCGGGAGGTCCCACACATCGATCGATCGGGAGGTCCCACACTTCGATCGATCGGGAGGTCCCACACATCGATCGATCGGGACGTCCCGTCCATCCACCGATCGGGAGGTCACGTCCATCGATCGATCGGGAGGTCCCGTGCATCGATCGATCGGGAGGTCCCACACATCGATCGATCGGGAGGTCCCACACTTCGATCGATCGGGAGGTCCCACACTTCGATCGATCGGGAGGTCCCGTCCATCGACCGATCGGGAGGTCACGTCCATCGATCAATCGGGAGGTACCACACATCGATCGATCGGAAGGTCCCACACATCGATCGATCGGGAGGTACCACACTTTGATCGATCGGGAGGTCCCACACATCGATCGATCGGGACGTCCTGTCCATCGATCGATCGGGAGGTCCCACACATCGATCAATCGGGAGATCCCACACATCGATCGATCGGGAGGTCACACACTTCGATCGATCGGGAGGTCCCACACTTCGATCGATCGGGAGGTCCCGTGCAACGATCGATCGGGAGGTTCCGTGCATCGATTGGGAGGTTCCCCGCATTGATTGATCATGAGGTCCCGTGTATCAATCGATCGGGAGATCCCTTGCAGGCAGGTCGCTGGCTGGAGAGAATAGCCTCGATGCGTGGTCACGCAGCAAATACAAATAGACCGTGCACGGAAAAAAAAAAGAGGATTCATTGTTGGTAACCCGACACAGGGAGAGGTGAACTGGCAACGTGACGTAGATTTTCACTGGGAGAGGTTAATATTAAGGAAGATAACTGCAGCTATGATTTATTTAGAGTTGCGCAGGTTTCTGTAATGAACGTGTTCTGAATCCCCTGCCCATTGTGAGCGCATGATGTGCGTACGGGATGTGCCGGTCCCTCCCCAACTATATCCTGCGTGCATTCCTCGGGCCAGAGGTGACCCTCAGGCCTGAGCCGACCCTCAGGCCAGGGCCAGAGCCAGAGGTGACCCTCGGGCCGTCGGGCCAGAGGTGTGCAGTAGACAGCAGCCCCGGAACATACGGACAGTGACAGAACATAAGAAAACAGAGCAGGAGTAGGCCACCTGGAGCAGGGACGGGCAGGAACAGACATACACTGGTCCCATTGCATCATGATGTCACAATACAGGCACTGCCCAGCCCACCCGGAAGCCAGGTAATCTCCTGGGAGAGGCAGAAAATCAGATTAAAAACCCAGGCCAATTATGGAAAAGAATATGGAAAATTCCTCTGCAATGATTTCGGAGATCAGACGCAGGGTATTCCTGACCATTCAGGTGATAGAAACACATTTTCAGCATCTTCAACTGTGAGCTTGTGCTTTAAGCACCTGACTGTATCTGTGCTTTGCAGAGAGAGATTGTGGACTGTTTTACGCAGCCATCGGCTTTGAGCTAAAACGATATCCCTAATCCTGTAAGTGCTGCTCGCACGCATCCCATCTGCCTCTGATTCAATCATGCCTTGCAGTGGATGTTTTTTTTATCATTAATGCGATGTGGGCGTTGCTGGTAATCCCTGTCTAGTGCCCATCCCTAATTGCCCCTTGAGAAGGTGGTGGTGAGCCGCCTTCTTGAACCGCTGCAGTCCGTGTGGTGAAGATGCTCCCACAGTGCTGTTAGGGAGGGAGTTCCAGGATTTTGACCCAGCGACGATGAAGGAACGGCCGATATATTTCCCAGTCAGGACGGTGTGTGACTTGGAGGGGAACGTGGAGGTGGTGGTGTTCCCATGCGCCTGCTGCCCTTGTTCTTCTAAGTGGTAGACGTCGCGGGTTTGGGAGGTGCTGCCGAAGAAGCCTTGGCGAGTTGCTGCAGTGCATCGTGTAGATGGTACACACTGCAGCCACGGTGCGCCGGTGGTGGAGGGAGTGAATGTTGAAGGTGGGGGATGGGGGGCTGATCTAGCGGGTTGCTTTGTCCTGGATGTTGTCGAGCGTCTTGAGTGTTGTTGGAGTTGCACTCATCCAGGCAAGTGGAGAATATTCCATCACATTCCTGACTTGTGCCTTGTAGATGGTGGAAAGGCTTTGGGAGTCAGGTGTGAGACACTGATGCTCGATCAATTGTTAACTTTAAATCGGGGATTAATAGCTTTTTGTTAACCAAGGATATTAAGGGATATGGACCAAAGGAACGTCAGAAATAGAAGCAGGAATCAGCCATTTGGCCCCTCGAGCCTGCTCCACCATTCAATAAGATTATGGCTGATCTTCGACCTCAACTCCACCTGCCTGCACTGTCCCCATATCCCTTGCTCCCCTTAATATCCAAAAATCTATTGATCTCTGTCTTGCATATACTCAAAGACTGAGCCTCCACAGCACCCTGGGGTAGAAAATTCCAGAGATTCACCACCCTCTGAGTGAAGAAATTTCTCCTCATCTCAGTCCTAAATGGCCGACCCCTTATTCTGAGACTGTGACCCCTGGTTCTAGACTCCCCAGCCAGAGGAAACATCCTCCCTGCATCTATCCTGTCAAGCCCTGTAAAAATGTTGTATGTTTCAATGAGATCAGCTCTCATTCTTCAAATTCTTGAGAATATAGGCCTAGTCTACTCAATCTCTCCTCATAGGACAATCCCCCATCCCAGGAATCAGTCTGGTGAACCTTGGTTGAACTCCCTCTATGGCAAGTATATCCTTCCTTCGGTAAGGAGACCAAAACTGTATACAATACTCCAGGTGTGGTATATGGTGCAAGATCGCAGATCAGCCATGATCTCACTGAATAGCGGAACAGGCTCGAGGGGTTGAATGGCCTCCTCCTGTTCCTATGTTCCTAAGTCTTTATTTTTTCCCTGGTAGTTACAGCCTCAGCTCTGGTATCATTTTTAAAGGTGACCTCTTGCTCCCCCTGCTGGTCAGGGGAAATTAGCACCACACATTGCCCTTCTTGCTGTTTATTTCCCATTTCCTATTTGTCTCCTCCACTTTTCCCTCTCCCTTTTTCAAATTCGCAACCTTGACAGACCGCTGGCCTGGATTTGCTGTGCACTATTGCGGATCACAAGCTCTTTCTTGCTGCTCATCACCATTTGCACTCCCGTCATTTGAAATGGGAATTCCACTTCTAATCTGCATCCAGTGCAGGCGTCTCATATAATGTGAATTACTGTAGCGATGAAGCTGTGCAGAGCTCTGTGAATCAGCCATGGGATTTTATCCTCTGCCCCCCTCCCTTCCTGTGACACAGTGCCTGGCATTGCACTGCACCTTGGCCTGATGAGAACATTAGAAATAGGAGCAGGCCATTCGGCCCCTCGAGCCTGCTCCATCATTCAGTAAGATCATGGCTGATCTTCTATCTCAACACTTTCCTGCACTATCCCCATAACCCTTGATTCCCTTAATGTCCAAAAATCTATCGATCTCTGACTTACATATACTCAACGACTGAACATCCACAGCCCTCTGGGGTAGAGAATTCCAAAGATTCACACACCTTTGTGAAGAAATTTCTCCTCATCACAGTCCTAAATGGCCACCCCCTTATCCTAAGACTGTGCCCCCTAGTTCTACACTCTCCAGTTAGTGGAAACAGCTTCTCAGCTTCTACCCTATCAAGCCCTCTAAAGAAGTTTACATGTAACCTTTGCAAGAGTGAGACCAAAGCTTATGGTGTGGGAAATACCTTCGACAGCACCTCCCAAACCCGCGACCTCTACCGCCTAGAAGGACAAGGGCAGCAGGCGCATGGGGACACCACCACCTCCAAGTTCCCCTCCAAGTTACACACCAACCTGACTTGGAAATATATCGGCTGTTCCTTCATCGTCGCTGGGTCAAAATCCTGGAACTCCCTCCCTAACAGCACTGTGGGAGCACCTTCACCACACGGACTGCAGCGGTTCAAGGTGACTCACCACCACCTTCTCACGGGCAATTAGGGATTGGCAATAAATGCCAGCGACACCCACATCCCAGGAACAAATAAAAACAAATTAAACAGGGCAGCTCACCAGCTGAGACCATTGGTTATTGCAGAGAAATTACTTCATTGGGGACTTGACATTGGGGTGGGGGTGCTGTTAGCACAAGAAAATATTTGCGCAAATGCTGAAACGTAGTCACATAAAAATATTCTGATTTACAGAGAAAATGTACCCTAGCATAAAATAATTCTGACTTATTTCATACAGAAACCAGCAGATGTCCTGTGGCATTGCTCGGTAAGTCGGATGATGTGCTGTTTAAGATGACAGGAGCATTACATCATGTAGCACATCATGGACCTTTTGTTTTCAAATGGCCTGGCCCTTTTAAGATCCAACCACTATAGTTCTTCACAACCTAAGGTCAGAGTTTGATTGGCTTTTGGTGAGGGAAGGTTGCAGGTTGGAAGGTGCTGAGTAACATGGGCACAGGAGTAGACCATCCAGTCCCTCGAGCCTGCTGTGCCATTCAATTAGATTATGGCCGATCTGCACCTTAACTCCATTTATCTGCTTTAGCTCCATATCCCTCGATCCTCTTACCCAACAATAATCTATTAACTCCAGGCTTGAAAGCTCCAATTGCCCCCTAGAATCCACTGACTTTTGAGGAAGAGAGTTCCAGATTTCTACTGCCCTTTGTGTGAACAAGTGCTTCCTGCTGTCAATCCTGAATGGCCTGGCTCTAATTTTAAGATCATGTTCCCCATTGTGTTTAACTCCCCACCTGAAGAAACAATTTCTTTGCATCTACCCTCTCGAATCCCTCGAACATTTTAAACACCTCGATCAGATCACCCCTCAATCTCCTATACACAAGGGAAACAAAAGTTTGTTCTGCAGGTAAGAATAAAACATCGCGGTGAGAAACGCCTGCCTTTTATATAGATACAAAGATAAATATGAAAATAGTACACCTGCTATGAAGTGTTCCAGGAAACTATGAGCACCAGTTGTAGTATCGTCCATGTGTATCAGACCTCCATTCACCTCCCCCCTGTGTTCAGTGCACAGTATACACGCGTGTTCACCACACACCTGCACCACAGGCTGTGCTGTACCTGAGTGAATGTACATGTGATACCACGGTGCTGTGGCACACACACTTGTGGACCCCAGGAGCGGTGTCCCAGCCCAACCTGAGCTCGTTTAACACACACGTACTTCCAGCCGGGATCACCAGCGCATAATCTAGAGTGGGAACCCGAACTGCGTCACCTGCCCACCCATCCAGTCAGGGAGCGGCGAGTGGTGGTGGGGGGGGTTTGCGACTTCGAGCATGAAAACTAATAAATGGGAATGGGAGGAAAACATTAACAGAAAAATAAACATCAGATACAAAAGGACTTTGTGAAAGGTAAATTAAAAACGTCAGAATAACCTCCAGCCTCTTCTGTGAATGGAGATTAAAGAATCTCAGCAACCTACCAGATTTAAACAGACATGGCAGGTAGATTCCTTTTGTTTACTTGCAGTAAAATTATAACCACGTTCTTTCCACTCTCACTTACCATTTCACAGTGATAACCAGCGCTGCAGTTTAGCTTTGCACCACTAGGTGGGGCAATGGTTCATAACACAAACTACATGAATAGTTTGAACTACTTAACACCAAAATATATTTTCTGGAACTGGAAAAAGCCTCTTCACTGATGCACTAAATTAACTACATGGGACCAGATTTTGCAGTAGGAATATTGGTGAGGCTATCAGCGCTCACCGTTATTATAGAGCAAATCGGACAGCAACTTCTGGCATCCACACATGCGCAGTTAAACAAGGAAATCAGGAAGTTGCTATTCCAGTTGTCCTGCTCCTCCACAAACATCACTACACCGGTATCTCTCGCTGAGACCCTCGGCATTCATATACACGGCAGGGCATGCAGTTGCAGTACGTACTCATCCACCTCTCACAGGTAGTCCCTCGGAATTGTGGAAGACTTGCTTCCACTCGAAAAATGAGTTCTTAGGTGGCTGAACAGTCCAATACGAGAATTACAGTCTCTGTCACAGGTGGGACAGACAGTCGTTGAAGGAAAGGGTGGGTGGGGAGTTTGGTTTGCCGCACGCTCCTTCCGCTGCCTGCGCTTGATTTCTGCATGCTCTCAGCGATGAGACTTGAGGAGCTCAGCACCCTCCCGGATGCACTTCCTCCACTTAGGGTGGTCTTTGGCCAGGGACTCATCCACCAGTTACCTACTAAACACGCTAGAGAGTTAGGGCTAGGACATTCAAGAGTAAGTGAATTTTTAATGGTGTGATAAGTCTTAATTGCAACCTCTCTGCCACTGAAAATTAATTTTTACAAGTGTGGAGTCCCAGTCCTTCAGATTATAATTAAAATGCATTTTTTTACTTTTTCTTTTTGCCTTTTCTCTTGTAATCCCATCTTTTTTTCCTTCTCTTTATTTCACTTCCTGTGCATGATTTTACATTGAATTAAATATTCTAATTTACACTTCCTGGTTCAAAGTCTGCGTGCCTCAGTAAGGATTGTTCAATTTGATTGGTTGAAGAGTCACACTATTGATTGACCTGTTCACACAGGTCCCAGATTCCCTGTAGAGGGCGCCGCAGTGTTTCAGACACCCGAGTAGATGGAGGAAGATTTACTCTGTGTAATCCAAGCTTTCCCAGCTCTAGGCATGCTTACTGCTGATCTCAGTAATTTTAACAAAGTAAAAGTGAAAATATTGCAAGGAAAGTAGAGAGCACTAAGACTGTTCACTTGCTCTGAGCAGATACATTTCTCTCCAAAAATGGATTGGCCAACACCAGCAAAACATGAGAAAGAAGGAACTTGCATTTTTTTAACCGTCTTTCATGTCCACTGGACGTCTCAAAGTGCTTTACAGCCAATGCGTTGTGTTTGAAGTGCAGTTACTGCTATTGTAGGCAAATGCGGAGCCAATTTGTGCACAGAAAGATCCCACAAACAGCAAATGTGATACACTGCCCCTTAATCGTTTTTTGGTAGTGTTGGTTGAGGGTCGAGTGTTGGCCAAGGACACTAGGAGAACTCCCCTACTCTTATTCGATCTTCAGGCAGAAGGGAGCCCTGGTCTAACGCCTTCGATGGTGCAGAGCTCCCTCAGTCCTGCACTGAAGCCTGGTTGATGATCACCAACGATAAACTCGTGCAACATTCCCTAGCCGCCTCGACAGACTGAAAAGAGTATTTTAATTCAAGTCAGAAGCTAGCATATTTAACAGGGTGTCAACTTTCCAATCTTCACCAGTACAGAAGCGTGCAGCAGATATTGAACATAATCGTGTCATGTGAGGGGCCATTCAACATAAAGAAAATACTTGCATTTATATAGTATCTTCCATGACCTCACGACGTGCCAAAGCACTTTATAGCTAATGAAGTACTTTTCTTGATGTGTAGTCACTGTTGCAGTGTGGGAAACACGGCAGCTAATTTGCGCACAGCTAGCTCCCACAAACAGCAATGTGATAATGACCAGATAATCTATTTTGAGGTGTTGATTGAAGGATAAATATTGACCACTCTACCCAACTCTTCTTTGAAATAGTGCTGTGGGGTCATTTACATCCACCTGAGGGGGCAGGCGGGGCCTCGGTTTAACATCTCATCCGCCATCTTCGAAGTGCACCACTCCCTCAGCACTGCACAGGGAGTGTCAGCCTCGATTTTGTGCTCAAGTTCCTGGAATGGGACTTGAGCCCACACACTTCTTGACTACCCACTGCCAACATTCAGCACAATGCATCTACCCCCAAGCTGCCTCCAACCAGTGGTTCTACTGAGAGGTGACTTATGACATCTAGCACAGCCAATCTCGCATCCCCTCACTGTATCCGCTGATCTTACATTGAACACTGGCATTTGGTTCTTTTCCCCCCTTGTTATTCCCTCATTAAATCCAGAGTTTTTTCGATCACAAACATAGATTAAAAGAGCAGGGAGGTTATGCTTGAACTGTATAAAACACCAGTTAGGCCACAGCTGGAGCACTGCGTGCAGTTCTGGTCACCACATACAGGAAAGATGTGATTGCACTAGAGAGGGTGCAGAGGAGATTTATGAGGATGCTGCCTGGACGGGAGAATTTAGGCTATGAGGAAAGATTGAATAGGCTGGGTTTGTTTTCTTTGAACAGAGGAGGCCGAGGGGAGACCTGATTGAGGTGTATAAAATTATGAGGAGCCTGGATAGGAAGGACCTGTTTCCCTTAGCAGAGAGATCAACAACCAGGGGGCATAGATTTAAAGTAATTGGTAGAAGGTTTAGAGGGGATTTGAGGGGATGGTGGGGGTCTGGAACTCACTGCCTGAAAGAGGAACCTTTAAAAAGTACTTGGATGTGCACTTGAAGCGCTGTGACCTACAGGGCTACAGACCAAGAGCTGGAAAGTGGGATTAGGCTGGAGAGCTCTTTGTCGGCCAGCTTGGACACGATGGGCTGAATGGCCCCCTTCTGTTTCTATGATTCAAACATTATGTTCTATTTTTGAGCTGGCATTTTACCTGATTTCTGACCCAAATTCAGGAGAAAAATAAAATCCAAATTCCAATCCTGCAGTTACTGTAATAAACATTGTCGGTTGTTTAATTTAATCAGCAGTGAGACTGCTGGAGGCCAGGGTGGCAGAAAGATCAGTGCAGAGTTTCCTGAATCGCAGGCCGATGTGGGTAGCACGGGGTTAATGTGAATGTTGTTTTGAAACACTGAGCTATGTTACAAGGCATGATGCGAATCTTTGCCAAAGCAGACAGAAGCATAGTGTCAGCAGTTAATATGCAACAGTTGGTATCATTTCATGATACCTTGTTACAGAGACAATGGGTAATGATGAAACCTTGTGACAGAGGGCAATGGGCAAACAGAAGACAGTTGAGATAACAGCATACAGCTGCTGAGAGAGAACGTGATTAACAATTGACAGTTGCTCGGTTGTTGATCGAGTAAGCTCTTAGCTTGTCAACTGTCGAGTTTCGCTTCTGCTGCATTATGTATAAATACATTGTCATGACGGCTGTAAAGTTGAGAGACTTCAGGACTTGACAACGGGATGTCGAACGCTCTCCCCTGTATGCTTATATTAAAGAATTCTCGTATCGTGGACTATATCGTGACTTCGAGTGGTGTTTTTTTCTCCACAACGCAGCTTCTTTGTATAGTTCATTCATTCTCGGGTCGTGAGCGTCGTTGGCAAGGCCAGCATTTATTGTCCTTCCCTAGGTGTCCTCGAGAAGGTCCTTGCATCTTGAACCGTTGCAGTCCATGTGGTGAAAGTGCTCCCACAGTGCTTGTCGTGGTTGGATCATCATCATCATAGGCAGTCCCTCGGAATCGAGGAAGACTTACTTCCAGTCCTTAAGTGAGTTCTTTGGTGGCTGTACAGCCCAACACGAGAGCCACAGACCCTGTCACAGGTGGGACAGATAGTCGTTGAGGGAAGGGGTGGGTGGGACTGGTTTGCCGCACGCTCTTTCCGCTGCCTGTGCTTGTTTTCTGCATGCTCTCAGCGTTGAGACTCGAAGTGCTCAACGCCCTCCCAGATGCACTTTCTCCACTTGGGGCAGTTTTTGGCCTGGGAATCCCAGGTGTCAGTGGTGATGTCACACTTTATCAGGAAGGCTTTGAGGGTGTCCTTGTAACGTTTCCGCTGCCCACCTGGGGCTTGTTTGCCGTGAAGGAGCTCTGAGTAGAGCACTTGCTTAGGGAGTCTCGTGTCTGCCATGCGAACTATGTGGCCTGCCCAGCGAAGCTGATCGAGTGTGGTCAGTGCTTCAATGCTGGGGATGTTAGCCTGGACGAGGACACATGTTGGTGCTCCTGTCCTCCCAGGGGATTTGTAGCATCCTGCGGAGACATCGTTGGTGATATCTCTCCAGCAACTTGAGGTGTCTTCTGTACATCATCCATGCCTCTGAGCCATACAGGAGGGCGGGTATTACTACAGCCCATGAGCTTGGTGGTAGATTTGAGGGCCCGGTCTTCGAACACTTTTTTCCTCAGGTGCAGTAGCGCACTGGAGGCGGTGTTGAATCTCCACATCAATGTCTGCTTTTGTTGATAAGAGGCTCCCAAGGAATGGGAAATGGTCCATTTGTCCAGGGTCGCGCCGTGGATCTTGATGACTGGGGGACAGTGCTGTGCGGTGAGGACAGGCTGGTGGAGGACCTTTGTCTTACGGATATTTAGCGTAAGGCCTATGCTTTCGTATGCCTCAGTAAATACGACGACTATTTCAGCCTCAGAATGTGCACAGATGCAGGCGTCGTCCGCGTACTGTAGCTCAACGACAGAGGTTGGGGTGATCTTGGACCTGGCCTGGAGGTGGTGTAGGTTAACAGCTTCCCACTGGTTCTGTAATTTAGTTCCACTCCAGCGGGGAGCTTGTTGACTGTGAGGTGGAGCGTGGCAGCGAGGAAGATTAAGAGGGTTGGAGCGATGACGCAGCCCTGTTTGACCCCGGTCCGGACGTGGATTGGGTCTGTAATGGATCTGTTGGTAAGGATCACGGCCTGCATGTCGTCATGCATCGGGCGAAGGATGTTGACAAACTTTTCGGGGCATCCAAAACGGAGGAAGCTCCATAGACCCTCGCCATTGACAGTGTCAAAGGCCTTTGTAAGATCGAAAAAGGCCATGTGGTTGGATACGACCGAGTGACTCGCTTGGCCACTCCAGAGGGCCGTTAAGAGTCAGCCACGGTGGTGTGGGACTGGAGTCACATATAGGCCAGACCGGGTAAGGCTGGCAGGATTCCTTCTCCAAAGGACATCAGTGAACCGGATGGATTTTTACAACAATCCCACAGTTGCATGGTCACTTATTATTTCCTGATTGATATTTTTAAAACCAAATTCAAATTTTCAAACTACCACGGTGGGATTTGCACTCAGGTTCTCTGGGTGACGAGTCACACTGCCGTCCCCACAACATTAACAGACTCTCAGGCCTGGCTGTGGTGGAGATGTTGGGTATAAATCGATGCTTTTCATTCTTTGGTTGTCTTATCTTTGCAAATTAAGTCACGCTCTGCCGCTGACATTTAGTTGCTGAAGATGCTAATCACAGTGCCTGGTTTCATCACTGCTCAATCTATAGTTCAATCAGGCCTGTCAGAGGCTGTTACACAAGCGGTTAATTTTACAGCTGATGAAGTAACTGTGCCTGTGCTAACAAAACACCCGCCCACATCGGAAATGATAGAAGGGAAGTTCTGGTACACAGGAATCACCATTTGTTGTCAACAAGCATCGACTGTGGGTAGTAAATAGGAGGAAATAGTGAAAAGACCAAACAGTGACAGGGATACACCACACATTTTATAAATGTTCAGAGTTCACAGTTTAGGCAGAGGGATTTGTTTTTTTAATAAAAAGCTTGATCTTAGACTCACCCCAACAGATTCTGTGCAAGGAAAGATTCCCCATATACAAAATACCCCGATATATTACCAGGGCAATAAGGAGTGCCAGAGGTGAAGGGTCAAGACCCAATGGATCACTCACCTTGACCATTGTGAGTGAGGTACAAACCCTGCCCACTGACTTGGTCAATTCCAATAAGTTACAGTAAATCAGGCCATCCATTATATATTAACAAGGAGATTTCATCCAGACCCCATTAAGACTTTATACAGATACTGTGACATTCAGATAATGTTCAGCTTCCTCCTGCACCACAACTGATAAGGGTTTAAATCAAATAGAGTTCAAAGTTTTCTGTGGCACTCTTTAAATGAATGTCCCCCTCGGATGGTGCAGTCAGATATCTGTGGGCCCCACACGGGCAATTCATCCGCTCCCCAACCAGCCGTCAACTCTTCGCATGAGAAGCCCCGGTCTTGTCTGAAGGGTAAGGTGGATCCCAAGGTTCAGTGGCAGAGAATGATGGAGACTGTCTGGTTCAGAGATCCCACATTTATGGGAATCAGGGAGCATTCCGGGATCATCCATCAAACCATCTGACAAGCAGGCAATGTCATCGGAGAAAGCACCTGAAACAGATGAAGGGACATGTCAGCCAGGATTCCCCCCTTTAAAACCACACCATGGGACACCGGGAATGTCCATGGGCAAATATACTTTGTGCCCCACTTCGCCGTTCCTTCATCGTCGCTGGGTCAAAATCCAAGAACTCCCTACCTACCAGTCCTGTGGGAGTACCATCAACACACAGTCTGCAGTGGTTCAAGAAAGCAGCTCACCACCACCTTTTCAAGGGCAGTTAGGGATGGGCAATAAATCCTTGCCAGTGACACCCACAAAAAAATACATACTAGGTGATGTCCGATGTTATTGGACACGGAGTCAAGGCCAAGCAGGGTTAGAGAGTGGGGGATAATTGAATTGGACCAAGAAGAGGAAGGAGGAAACAGATGGGAGAGCAGGATGAAAGGGCGAGGGAGAAGGAAAGTGGGGGAGAGGAGAAGGAAAGCGGGGGAGAGGGAGGGGAAGCAGTGGGAAGTTAAGGAAGGGAGATTAGATGAGGAGTAAAGGAAGAGGGAGGGAGGGATGAGGTGGAGATGGGGAAAGGACGACAGGGAGGCTGCAATCTGCTGTGTGATGCTCGGTGGGGAGGGGGCTCAGGTGAGGAGGCTGGGTTCTGGTTACCAAAACAATGCTCTGAGTGAGTGGATTGTTCTGCCGGGGAGGAGTCTGTGATCACCCAAGTGATGGTTGGGAATGGGGAGATAAGAACATAAGAAATAGGAACAGGAGTAGGCCATACGGTCCCTCGAGCCTGCTCCGCCATTCAATAAGATCATGGCTGATCTGATCATGGACTCAGCTCCACTTCCCTGCCCGCTCCCCATAACCCCTTATCGTGTAAGAAACTGTCTATTTCTGTCTTAAATTTATTCAATGTCCCAGCTTCCACAGCTCTCTGAGGCAGCGAATTCCACAGATTTACAACCCTCTGAGAATGTGCTGAGGTGAGGTGTGTGGGCTCCAATCACTAGATTGATGGTCACTGTGAGAGGTGCTGTTGCTGGACTGAGCGGAAAGGGTTCCAATCACAAGAAAAATTCCAAACACCTAGGTACTGCTCAGTGGGTAACTGTGGGTGTATAATAATAGGCCACCAAATAGTGGGAAGGAGATAGAGGAGCACATTTTCAGGCAAATTATTGTAAAAACTACAGAGCGGCAATAATGGGGTCTTCAATTATCCTGATATAGACTGGAATAGTAACAGTGTAAAGGGCAAAGAGAGGGGCTGGTAATTCCTGAAACGTGTTCAGGAGAACTTTCTTAGAATCAGAGAATCTTTACAGCAGAGTAGGAGGCCTGTGTCAGCTCTCTGCAAGAGCACTTTAGCTAGTCCCAATCTCCTGCCCTTTCCCTGTAGTCCTACACATTTTTTTCCCTTAAGGTACTTAGCTAATTACCCTTTGAAAACCACGAATGAGTCAGCCTCCTCCACCCCGTCAGGCAGTGCATTCCAGATCCTAACCACTCGCTGCGTAAAAATGTTTTTCCTCGTGTCGCCTTTGGTTCTTCTGCCAATAGCCTTAAATCTGTGTCCTCTGGTTCTCGACCCTTCCATCAATGTGAACAGTTTCTCTCTATCTACTCTGTCTAGACCCCTCATGATTTTGAACACCCCTATTAAATCTTCTCTGCTCTAAGGAGAGCAACCCCAGCTTCTCAGTCTATCCATGCAACTGAAGTTCCTTATCCCTGGAACCATTCTTGTAAATCTTTTCTGCACCCTCTCTAAAACCTTCACATACTTCCTAAAGTGAGGTGCCCAGAATTGGATACAATACTCCAGTTGTGGCCAAAGGTGTGTCTTATAAAGGTTCATCATAACTTCCTTGCTTTTGTACTCTATACCTCTATTTATAAAGCCCAGGATACCTTATGCTTTTTTAATCACTTTATCAACTTGCCCTGCCACCTGCAACGATTTGTGCACTTATACCCTCGGGTCTCTCTGTTCATGCACTCCATTTAGAATTGTACCCATTAGTTTATATTGCCTCTCCTCATTCTTCCTACCAAAATGTATCACTTTGCACTTTGCTCAATGTGTTTCCAGCCTAACGAGGAAGGAATCCTAGCTGGGAATTAAGTGGGGCTAGTGGAGCATGTTTCAGTGGAAGAACAGCGATCATTTCATCAGATTTAGAATAGTTACACAAAAGGACAAGGAACAATCAAGTGTAAAAATACATAACTGGAACATAATGACATAAGAAATAGGAGCAGGAGTAGGCCATTTGGCCCCTCGAGTCTGCTCCGCCATTCAATATCATGGCTGATCTGATCATGGACTCAGCTCCACTTCCCTGCCTGTTCCCCATAACCCTTTACTCCCTTATCACTCAAAAATCTGTCTCTCTCTGCCTTAAATATATTCAATGACCCAGTCTCCACAGCTCCCTTGAGCAGAGAATTCCATAGATTTACAACCCTCAGAGAAGAAATTTCTCCCCATCTCAGTTTTAAGTGGGTGACCCCTTATTCTAAAACTATGTCCCCTAGTTCTAGATTCCCCCATGAGTGGAAACACCCTCTCTGCATCCATCTTGTCGAGCCCCCTCATTGTCTTATATGTCTCAATAAGGTCCTCTCTCATTCTTCTGAACTCCAATGGGTATAGGCCCAACCTATCTTCATAAGTCAACCCCTTCATCTCAGGAATCAACCTAGTGAACCTTCTCTGAACAGCCTCCAATGCAAGTATATCCTTCCTTAAATACGGAGACCAAAACGGTACGCAGTACTCTAGGTGTGACCTCACCAATACCCTGTACAGTTGTAGCTCGACTTCCCTGCTTTTATATGGCCAGAAATAGCAGCGAACCCAAGGACTGGGAGAAATTTAGAACTCAGCAGAGGAGGACAAAGGGTTTGATTAGGGCAGGGAAAATAGAGTACGAGAGGAAGCTTGCAGGGAACATTAAGACAGACTGCAAAAGCTTCTATAGATATATAAAGAGAAAAAGGTTAGTAAAGACAAACGTAGGTCCCCTGCAGTCAGAATCAGGGGAAGTCATAACAGGGAACAAAGAAATAGCAGACCAATTGAACAAGTACTTTGGTTCGGTATTCACTGAGGAGAACACAAACAACCTTCCGGATATAAAAGGGGTCAGAGGGTCTAGTAAGAAGGAGGAACTGAGGGAAATCCTTATTAGTCGGGAAATTGTGTTGGGGAAATTGATGGGATTGAAGGCCGATAAATCCCAATGGCTTGATGGACTGCATCCCAGAGTACTTAAGGAGGTGGCATTGGAAATAGCGGATGCATTGACAGTCATTTTCCAACATTCCATAGACTCTGGATCAGTTCCTATAGAGTGGAGGGTAGCCAATGTAACCCCATTTTTTAAAAAAGGAGGGAGAGAGAAAACAGGGAATTATAGACCGGTCAGCCTGACATCGGTAGTGGCTAAAATGATGGAATCAATTATTACGGATGTCATAGTAGCGCATTTGGAAAGAGGTGACATGATAAGTCCAAGTTAGCACGGATTTGTGAAAGGGAAATCATGCTTGACAAATCTTCTGGAATTTTGTGAGGATGTTTCCAGTAGAGTGGACAAGGGGGAACCAGTTGATGTGGTGTATTTGGACTTTCAGAAGGCTTTCAACAAGGTCCCACACAAGAGATTAATGTACAAAGTTAAAGCACATGGGTTTGAGGGTAGTATGCTGACGTGGATTGAGAACTGGTTGGCAGACAGGAAGCAAAGAGTAGGAGTAAATGGGTACTTTTCAGAATGGCAGGCAGTGACTAGTGGGGTACCGCAAGGTTCTGTGCTGGGGCCCCAGCTGTTTACATTGTAATTAATGATTTAGACGAGGGGATTAAATGTAGTATCTCCAAATTTGCGGATGACACCAAGTTGGGTGGCAGTGTGAGCTGCGAGGAGGATGCTATGAGGCTGCAGAGTGACTTGGGTAGGTTAGGTGAGTGGGCAAATGCATGACAGATGAAGTATAATATGGATAAATGTAAGGTTATCCACTTTGGTGGTAAAAACAGAGAGACAGACTATTATCTGAATGGTGACAGATTAGGAAAAGGGGAGGTGCAACGAGACCTGGGTGTCATGATACATCAGTCATTGAAGATTGGCATGCAGGTACAGCAGGCGGTTAAGAAAGCAAATGGCATGTTGGCCTTCATAGCAAGGGGATTTGAGTACAGGGGCAGGGAGGTGTTACTACAGTTGTACAGGGCCTTGGTGAGGCCACACCTGGAGTATTGTGTACAGTTTTGGCCTCCTAACTTGAGGAAGGACATTCTTGCTACTGAGGGAGTGCAGTGAAGGTTCACCAGACTGATTCCCGGGATGGCGGGACTGACATATCAAGAAAGACTGGATCAAATGGGCTTGTATTCACTGGAGTTCAGAAGAATGAGAGGGGATCTCATAGAAACGTTTAAAATTCTGACAGATTTAGACAGGTTAGATGCAGGAAGAATGTTCCCAATGTTGGGGAAGTCCAGAACCAGGGGTCACAGTCTAAGGATAAGGGGTAAACCATTTAGGACCGAGATGAGGAGAAGCTTCTTCACCCAGAGAGTGGTGGACCTGTGGAATTCTCTACCACAGAAAGTTGTTGAGGCCAATTCACTTAATATATTCAAAAAGGAGTTAGATGTAGTCCTTACTACTAGGGGATCAAGAGGTGTGGTGAGAAAGCAAGAATGCGGTACTGAAGTTGCATGTTCAGCCATGAACTCATTGAATGGCGGTGCAGGCTAGAAGGGCTGAATGGCCTGCTCCTGCACCTATTTTCTATGTTTCTATAGTCCATCCCCCTTGTAATAAAGGCCAACATTCCATTTGCCTTCCTGATTACTTGCTGTACCTGCATACTAACATTTTGTGTTTCATGCACAAAGGACCCCCAGGTCCCTCTGTACTGCAGCATTTTGTAATTTTTCTCCATTTAAATAATTTGCTTTTTTATTTTTTCTGCCAAAGTGGATAACCTCACACTTTCCCACATTATACTCCATCTGCTAAATTTTTGCCCACTCACTTAGCCTGTCTATATCCCTTTGCAGATTTTTTTGTGTCCTCCTCACAACTTGCTTTCCCACCCATCTTTGTATCATCAGCAAATTTGGCTAGATGGCTTAGTAAGTAGTAAGTAAGGAGATCTTCCAGCGCTGAATGGTGTATACTTTAATGCAAGGAGTATAGCCAATTAGGTGGATGAGCTAAGAGCACAGGTAGACACTTGGGAGTATGACATTATAGCCATTACCAAAACATGGCTGAAAGAGGGGCCGGTTTGGCAGATCAATATTCCTGGCTACAGGATTTTTAGACAAGATAGAGAGGGGGGTAAAAAGTGGGGGGGGGGGGCGGGGGTGGGGGACGTGGTACTGATTGAAGAAACTATTACAGCGGTGAGGAGGGATGATATGTTAGAGGGATCATCAAATGAGGCCATATGGGTCGAATTGAAAAATAAAAAAGGGGCGATCACACTGCTGGGAGTTTAGTTTTGTTTTCGTTCAGGTTTATTTCCAAAAGGGGGTGTGTCCAGCCACTTAGGCCTGTTTTGCAAGTTTAGGCAGTGAAAACTTACTCCAAACTAACTTAGAATAAAGTGTCTACTTTTGTAAGTTCTGAAAAACCTTACCTAGAGTTAAGTTCAGTGCAGGCACAACACCAGAGACGGGGGGTGGGAAGCATTAAACACAAAGGACTGAAGCATTAAATACATCACTTAAAATGGCCTAAAACTTCTTACTTTGATACAACAACATTAAAGAAGCATAAGTAGATTTAAAGCACCAAGCAATAAACGAAGCACAAAAAGTAATAAGCAATTAAATAATAAAAAAAATAGAAGGAACCCTGCACCTAAAGCACCAAGACCAAAGTAATAAGCAATCAATCAATCACAAATAAAAAATAGAAGTCCTACCTTTATGTGAAGGGAAGGTGTTTGTGTCAACCTCTGTGTTTCTGTCCATGTCTCTCTATGTGTGTCTCTGTCTCTGTCTCTGTGTCTCGCTCGCGCTCTCTGTCTCTGTCTCTGTCTCTGTCTCTGTCTCTGTCTCTGTCTCTGTCTCTGTCTCTGTCTCTGTCTCTGTCTCTGTCTGAAAGTAAGGGGTGGAGGGACTGAACGGGAGGGGGACGGGGTGTGGAGGCTGAACGCGGGGGCGGAGGGGGTTGGCTACAAGTAATACATGTTCACTTTGACAATTGGTTGGACCAAAGTCCATTAAATAATACATTTGCCCCAAACTTTTCAAAAATCAAGATTCAAAGTTATAAAAGCCATTAGTTTCTGCCCAGACAACCAGTCTTATTAAGAACACAACAATGCTAAACAGCATCATATACACAAAACACTTTGCCAGAGAAGTAAACTACTCACAACCGTATTCAATACAGGCTAAACCCAAAACCCGACCATAGGAGGCTGAACGAGGGGGGGGCTGAACAGGAGGCTGAACTGCAGAGCATCGGGCTGCAAGGAACTACTGCACATGCGCGCACACTTTTACAGGGGGCAGAAACTTGGGCCCATTGATTGGGACAAATTTAATGTGAAGGGTATAGAGGGTGAGGAATTCTTAAAATGCATTCATTAGAACTTTTTTTTAGACAGTATGTAGCAAGCCCAACACGAGAGGGGGCAGTCTTGGATTTAGTTTTGGGGAATGAAGCTGGGCAGATTGAAGGGGTATTAGGAGGAGAGCATTTGGGTGCCAGTGACCATAATTCAGTCAGATTCAAGTTGGTTATCGATAAGGACAAGAATAGGCCTGGAATAAAAGTTCCGAATTGGGGAAAAGCAAATTTTGCTAAGTTAAGGAGTGATTTGGCCATGGTGGACTGTGGATACTTGTGGGTAAATCAGTGTCGGAACAGTGGGAGGCATTTGAGGAGGAGATCTGGAAGGCTCAGGACAAACATGTGCCCTTAAAGAAAAAGGCTGGGAAAAATAATTCTAGAGCCCCCTGGATGTCTAGGGACTTACAGTGGAGGATTTTTAAAAAAGGGACGCTTGTGTCATATATCAACGGCTAAATACTGGAGAATCTTTAGAGGAACATAGAAAGTTAAGAGGCAAAATTAAAAAGGATATTAGGAATGCTAAGAGAGAGCACGAGAAATTCTTGGCCAGTAAAATTAAGGAAAACCCTAAGATGTTCGATAAATATATTAAGAGTAAGAGGGTAACTAAAGAAAGGGTAGGGCCTTTTAGAGACCATGAGGGTAATCTTTGTGTGGAGGCGGAAGATGTTGGGAGGGTTCCCAACGAATACTTTGCATCTGTTTTTACAAAGGAAAGGGGTAATGCAGATACTGCTATCGAGGAAGAGTGTGATATTCTGGATGAAATAAATATAGTGAGAGAGGAAGTATTAAGGGGTTTAGCAGCTTTGAAAGTAGGTAAGTCCCCAGGCCCGGATGAAATGCATCCCAGGCTGTTGCGCGAGGTAAAAGAGGAAATAGCAGAGGCCTTGACCATAATTTTCCAGTTCTCTTTGGATCTGGGCATGGTGCCAGAGGACTGGAGGACTGCTAATGTAGTACCTTTGTTTAAGAAGGGAGAAAGGGATAGGCCGAGTAATTACAGGCCTGTCAGCCTAACCTCGGTGGTGGAAAAATTATTGGAAAAAATTCTGAAAGACAGGATAAATCTGCATTTGGAAAGGCAAGGATTAATTAGGGACAGTCAGCACGGATTTGTTAAAGGAAGATCGTATCTGACTAACCGGATTTAATTTTTTGAGGCGGTAACCAAGAGGGTCGATGAGGGTAGTGCGTATGATGTTGTATATATGGACTTTAGCAAAGCTTTTGATAAGGTCCCACATGGTAGACTGGTCATGAAGGTTAAAGCCCATGGGATACAGGGCAAAGTGGCAAGTTGGATCCAAAATTGGCTTGGAGGTAGGAAGCAAAGGATAATAATTGATGGATGTTTTTGTGACTGGAAGGATGTTTCCAGTGAGGTTCCGCAGGGCTCAGTACTGGGACCCTTGCTTTTTGTGGTATATATCAACGATTTAGATTTGAATATAGGAAGTATGATTAAGAAGTTTGCAGACGGCACTAAAATTGGCTGTGTGGTTGATAATGAAGAGGAAAGTCATGGGCTGCAGGAGGATATCAATCTACTGGTCAGGTGGGCAGAGCAGTGGCAAATGACATTTAATTCAGCTAAGTGTGAGGTGATGCACTTTGGGAGGGCGAATAAGGAAAGGATATACACATTAAGCGGTAGGCCACTTAATAGTGTAGATGAACAAAGGGACCTTGGAGTGCTTGCCTGCAGAACTCATTTTGGGAGAAAACTAAAACATTAAGTCATTAAATCGTGTCCCCCCCGATCTGGGGGACACCAAACATTTTCAAGGCCCTTTTTTTGTTTTTTTGTTCTTGTTTTTTTTGTGTTTTTGATTTATTTATTTTTATTTTTTTGGGGCACTAAAATCATATTTTTTTTTCTCCATGTGCCCCCTATAAAAGGGGAGGGGGACACTAAAAAACACTGGCAATTAAAACAAATTAACTTTTAAAACATAAAATCAAATTAAAATTTGGTTGCCGGGCGTGATGATGCACTCCAGTCCCTCCGGTGCCCACCTCTTGCGGAAGGCCGCGAGCGTACCGGTGGACACCGCGTGCTCCATCTCCAAGGACACCCTGGCGCGAATGTACGCGCGGAAGAGAGGCAGGCAGTCAGGCTGAACGACCCCCTCGACCGCCCGCTGCCTGGACCGGCTGATGGCACCCTTGGCCGTGCCCAGGAGCAGTCCTACGAGGAGGCCCTCGGACCTACCCGCTCCCCTCCGCACAGGTTGCCCAAAGATCAGGAGTGTGGGACTGAAGTGCAGCCAGAATTTCAGGAGCAGCCCCTTTAAATAATAAAACTGCTTGCCCACAGAACTCTTTTGGGGGAAACGAAAACATTAAATCGTGGCCCCCCGATCTGGGGGACGCACCAAACATTTACAAGGCCCTTTTTTTTTGTTTTTTGTATTTTATTTTTGTTTGTTTGTTTTTTTAAAAGTTTTTTTTTTGGGCACTAAAATCATATATATATTTTTTTCTCCAAGTGCCCCCTACAAAAGGGGAGGGTGGACACTAAAAACACCGGCAATTAAAACAAATTAAACTTTAAAACATAAAATCAAATTAAAATTTGGTTGCCGGGCATGATGATGCACTCCAGTCCCTCCGGTGCCCACCTCTCACGGAAGGCCGCGAGCGTACCGGTGGACACTGCGTGCTCCATCTCCAAGGGCACCCTGGCGCGAATGTACGTGCGGAAGAGAGGCAGGCAGTCAGGCTGAACGACCCCCTCGACCGCCCGCTGCCTGGACCGGCTGATGGCACCCTTGGCCGTGCCCAGGAGCAGTCCTACGAGGAGGCCCTCGGACCTACCCACTCCCTTCCGCACAGGGTGCCCAAAGATCAGGAGTGTGGGACTGAAGTGCAGCCAGAATTTCAGGAGCAGCCCCTTTAAATAATAAAACTGCTTGCCCACAGATCCCTGAAAGTAGCAGGCCAGGTGGATAAGGTGGTTAAGAAGGCATACGAAATGCTTGCCTTTATTGGCCGAGGTATAGAATATAAGAGCAGAGAGATTATGCTTAAATTGTATAATACTTTGGTTAGGCCACAGCTGGAGTATTGCGTGCAGTTCTGATCGCCGTTTTATAGGAAGGACGTGATTGCACTAGAGAGGGTGCAGAGGAGATTTACTAGGGTGCTGCCTGGAATGGAGAATCTTAGTTATGAGGACAGATTGGATAGGCTGGGTTTGTTCTCATTGGAACAGAGGAGGTTGAGAAGAGACCTCATTGAGGTATACAAAATATTGAGGGGCCTAGACATAGTGGATAGTAAGGGTCTATTTCCATTGGTGGAGGGGCCTATTACGAGGGGGCATAGTTTTAAGGTGGATGGTAGAAGGTTTAGAGGGGATTTGAGGGGGGGCTTCTTTACGCAGAGGGTTGTAGGGATCTGGAACTCGCTGCCTGGAAGAGTGGTGGATGCAGAAACCCTCACCACTTTTAAGAGATAGTTGGATGGGCACTTAAAGTGCAGTAACCTGCAGGGTTACAGACCTAGAGCTGGTAATTGGGATTAGACTGGATGAGCTTTTGTTGCAGATATAATGGTAAGTACTGCAGGGAATAGAATACGGCCAGGGTGATCTCCTAGACTAGTTTCGATTGCCTGGATGGGTGGAGGGGAATTTTCCCAGATTCTTTCTCCCTAAATTGGCCTGGGTTTTTAAATCTGGTTTTTGCCTCTCCCAGGAGATCACATGGCTCCGGTTGGGGTGGAGTGTAGAATGTTTTAGTATAAGGGGTGTTGCAGTTGTGGTGAGGCGGACTAGTTAGGCTGGGTGGTCTTTGCCTTTCCGTCATTGTTCATAGATTTATATGTAACCTTTAGGGCTGCTAGCCAAGGGCCATCTGGTTCTTTGTCGGCCGGCGCAGACACGAAGGGCCGAAATGGCCTCCTTCTGCGCTGTAAGCTTCTATGTTTCTATCACTCGGTCCCTTCATCCAAATCATTAATATATAGATTGTAAATGGTTGAGGCCCCAACACCGATCCCTGTGGCATCCCACTAGTTACTGTTTGTCAACTGGAAAATTACTCATTTATCACGACTCTCTGTTTTCTGTTAGTTAGGCAATCCTCTATCCATGCTAATATATTGCCCCCAACCCCGTGAACTTTCATCTTGTGCAGTAACCTTTTATGAGGCACCTTATTGAATGCCTTCTGGAAATCCAAATACACCACATCCACTGGTTCCCCCTTATCCATCCTGCTTGTTACATCCTCAAAGAACGCCAGCAAATTTGTCAAATATGATTTCCCTTTCATAAAACCATGCTGACTCTGCTTGACTAAATTATGCTTTTCCAAATGTCCTGCTACTGCTTCCTTAATAATGGACTCCAGCATTTTCCCAACGACAGATATTAGGCTAACTGGTCTATAGTTTCCTGCTTTCTGTCTGCCTCCTTTTTTAAATTGGGGTGTTACATTTGCGGCTTTCCAATCCGCTGGAACCTCTCCAGAATCCAGTGAATTTTGGTAGATTACAACCAATGCATTCACTATCTCTGCAGCCACTTCTTTTAAGACCCTAGGATGCAAGCCATCAGGTCCAGGGGACTAACAGAGAGGAGTGCAACAATAAAAGGGAACCCAAAAGTCTTTTATAAAACACATAAATAGTAAAAGGATTGTCAAAGTAAGAGTAGGGCTTACGAGGGACCAAATAGAAGATATTTTTGTGGAGGCAGAGGGCGTGGCTGAGGCACAAAATGAGTATCATAATATCATAGAAATTTACATCGTGTCTGCGCTGGCCGATCAAGAGCGATCTAGCCTAATCCCATGTTCCAGTTCTTGGTCTGTAGCCCTGTAGGTTATAGCACTTTAAGTGCACATCCAAATATTTTTTTTAAATGTGTTAAGACTTTCTGCCTCTACCACCCTTTCAGGCAGTGAGTTCCAGACCCCCACCACCCTCTGGGTAAAGAAGTTTCCCCTTATATCTTCTCCATACTTTCCTCCAATTTACTTTAAATCTACACCCACTTTGTACTTTGTATCTGTCTTCACTAGAGAAGAGAATGCTGCCAATGTAGCAGTAAAGGAGGAGGTAGGAGCGATATTGGACAGGATAAAAACTGAGAGAGGTACTTAAAAGGATGGCTGAAAGTAGAAAAGTCACCCGGTCAGATGGGATGCACCCTTGGTTACTGAGGGAAGCTAGGGTGGAAATTGTGGAGGCTCTGGCCACAATTTTCCAATCCTCCTTAGACATGGAGGTCGTGGCAAAGGACAGGAGGATTGAAAATATTACATCCCTGTTTAAATAAGGGGAGAGGGATAAACCCAGCAACTACAGGCCAGTCGTCCTAAAGTCAATGGTGGGGAAACATTTAGAGATGATAATCCGGGACAAAATTAATTGGCATTTGGAAAAATATGGGCTAATAAATGAAAGTCAGCACAAATTTATTAAAGGCAAATTGTGAATGACGAATTTGATTGAGTTCTTTGATAAAGTAACGGAGAGGATTGATGAGAGTAGTGAGATTGATGTTGTGTATATGCACTTTCAAAAGGCATTTGAAAAAGTACCACACAATAAACTAGTTAGCAAAATTAAAGCCCATGGCATGGATACAAAATTGGCTAAAGGATAGAAAGCAGAGAGTAGTGGCGAACAGAGGGAAGTGTGCTGTGGTGTTCCCCAGTGATCGGACTTAGACAGACTGGCAAAATGGGCAGACACAAGGCAGATGAAATTTAACACAGAAGTGTGAAGTGATACATTGTTGTAGGAAGAATGAGAGGCAAAATAAACTAAATGGTACAACTTTAAAGGGGGTGCAAGCTCAGAGGGAGGAGCTGGGGGTGATTGTACACAAATCTTTGAAGGTGGCAGGATAAGTTGAGAAGGCTGTTAAAAAAGTATATGGAATCTTCAGTTTCATTAATAGAGATATAGAGTACAAAAGCAAGTAAGTTATGCTAAACCTTTATAAAACATTGGTTAGGCCTCTGCTGGAGTATTTTGGGCTCCACACTTTTGGAAGAATGTCAAGGCCTCAGAGAGAGTGCAGAAGAGATTTAATGGAAAAGGTACCAGAGATGAGAGGCTTCAGTTATGTGGAGAGACTGGAGAAGGAAGCTGTGCTGTTCTCCTTAGAGCAGAAAAGGTTAAGAGGAGATTTGATATAAGTGTTTAAAGTCATTAAGGGTTTTGACATAGAGTAATTAAGGAAACACTGTTTCCAGTGGCAGAAGGGTCAGTAACCAAGGACACAGATTTAAGGTGATTGACAAAGGAACCAGAGGCGACATAATGAAACATTTTTTAACACAGCGAGTTGTTGTGATCTGGAATGCACTGCCTGAAAGGGTGGTGGAAGCATATTCGATAGTAACATTCAGAAGAGAATTAGATAAATACTTGAAGGGAAAACATTTGTAAGGCTACAGTGAAAGAGCAGGGAAGTGGGATTCATTGACAAGCTCGACCAAAGAGCTGGCATGAAGGGCCAAATGATCATTCTATGATTCTATGATTTAAAATTGTCAAATGTCTTCATGTCCCCTCCCCTCCCTATTCCTGTAACCTCTTCCAGCTTTACAATTCCAACAACGGGTGCGGTAGTGCAGTGGTTGTTATTTGATTATATGAGTAAAAACTGTATTAGACCATAAATGGTGTATAATAAATGTGAATGTATAAAATCTTGTGTGTATATTATAAATGTGGGTATATAATTGATGTGCATGTAGTACATCAACTACATTTCAAAAAGTAATTAATTGGTTGTAAAATGCTATCTGACGTCCGGTGGTCATGAAACACGCTATATAAATGCAAGTCTTTCTTTAATCATACATTTGCATTTATATAGCTACAATTCTATAGCCAAATTCTAAGGCCAGGACACCAGTGATAACTCCTCTGCTCTTCTTCGAAATAATGCCATGGGATTTTTTTACATCCAGCTGAGAGAGCTGATCCGAAAGATACCACCCCCAACAGTGCAGCACTCCCTCAGTACTGCCTAGATTTTTGTGCTCAAGTCTCTGAAGTGGGACTTGAACCCACAACCTTCTGATTCAGAGGTGAGGGTGGTACCCTGAGCCATGGCTGATAGTAATGTGACATGGCAGGCAGTGACTAGTGGGGTACCGCAAGGTTCTGTGCTGGGGCCCCAGATGTTTACACTGTACATTAATGATTTAGATGAGGGGATTAAATGTAGTATCTCCAAATTTGCGGATGACACTAAGTTGGGTGGCAGTGTGAGCTGCGAGGAGGATGCTGTGAGGCTGCAGAGCGACTTGGATAGGTTAGGTGAGTGGGCAAATGCATGGCAGATGAAGTATAATGTGGATAAATGTGAGGTTATCCACTTTGGTGGTAAAAACAGAGAGACAGACTATTATCTGAATGGTGACCGATTAGGAAAAGGGGAGGTGCAAAGAGACCTGGGTGTCATGGTACATCAGTCATTGAAGGTTGGCATGCAGGTGCAGCAAGCGGTTAAGAAAGCAAATGGCATGTTGGCCTTCATAGCAAGGGGATTTGAGTACAGGGGCAGGGAGGTGTTGCTACAGTTGTACAGGGCATTGGTGAGGCCACACCTGGAGTATTGTGTACAGTTTTGGTCTCCTAACCTGAGGAAGGACATTCTTGCTATTGAGGGAGTGCAGCGAAGGTTCACCAGACTGATTCCCGGGATGGCGGGACTGACCTATCAAGAAAGACTGGATCAACTGGGCTTGTATTCACTGGAGTTCAGAAGAATGAGAGGGGACCTCATAGAAACGTTTAAAATTCTGACGGGGTTAGACAGGTTAGATGCAGGAAGAATGTTCCCAATGTTGGGGAAGTCCAGAACCAGAGGTCACAGTCTAAGGATAAGGGGTAAGCCATTTAGGACCGAGATGAGGAGAAACTTCTTCACCCAGAGAGTGGTGAACCTGTGGAATTCTCTACCTCAGAAAGTTGTTGAGGCCAATTCACTAAATATATTCAAAAAGGAGTTAGATGAAGTCCTTACTACTAGGGGGATCAAGGGGTATGGCGAGAAAGCAGGAATGGGGTACTGAAGTTTCATGTTCAGCCATGAACTCATTGAATGGCGGTGCAGGCTAGAAGGGCCGAATGGCCTACTCCTGCACCTATTTTCTATGTTTCTATCAGTAAATGTGAATGTATAATATATACGAATGTACAATCGATATGAATATATAAGTGAATGTAAAATAAATGCGAATGTAAAAGTATGAATGTGTAATAAAAAGGGAAGGTTGGGTGTAAAAGAACTGCTCCAAACAAACACGAACATGGGAGAGAAGTTTGCCCCAGCAGGCGGGCTTTATCACCAGGCAATGTGGTCAATATAATCAGAGAAAGGAATGACATCTTACCCTCGGGTCACACCACAAGTTGTGATTGCGGAATCTCAGCTCCTGGAGCAGGTCAGTTTGATGCAATAGACCAGATCAGCCACATAGGCCAGCAGGTTGACGGCGAACAGAGCCGTAGCCGTCAGCAGCCGGTTCCGCCGGCAGTCCGTCGACGAGCACTTGGCCAGCAGGTCAGCTCCGCGCCCGAGCGCCAGGCTCCAGGCCGCCAGCACGGCGGCGGCGAGCAGGGCGGCGAGCGAGCTGGCGGCCAGCAGGAGGCGGCGGGGCGGCGGCAGCGGGCAGTGGGCCCGGCACCGGCACTCGCTCACCATGGTCACTATGGCGACCAGCGGCAGCAGCGCGCAGGCGCCCAGGGAGGCCGCGCAGGCGCAGTAAGCGGCGGAGCGCGGGAGCTCGGCGGTTGCCAGGGTAACGGCCAGCAGGCAGGCCAGCGACACTTCCAGAACCTTCAGCAGGCCGGGCGCGGTGGCCATGTAAGCGCGGCCCTGGTCGCCGCGCTGGGCCAGCAAAACCTCGGCCGAGTAAGCGAGGAAAGCGAAGCAGGAGCAGATGGTGGCGGCGAGCTGGTAGCTGCAGGAAAGGTCGCTCCAAGCCCGGGGCCCAGGGCAGCCCGGGGCCGGCCCGGCGCTCAGTACCAGCAGCGGGTAGCTGACCGAGGCGGCCAGGTTCATGAGGGCGGCGAAGGCGGCCAGGGTGACGGGCAGGTTCCTCCAGGAGACGGGCAGCAGGCTGTGCAGCTGCGTGAACTCGGCCAGGAAGACCAGCAGCGTGGCGGCGAAGGAGAAGCACCAGGTGAACATGGCCAAGGCGGCGAAGGCCCCGGCTTCGGCGGTCTCGCTCCAGCCCGCCGCCGCCGCCAGGCTGAAGGCCGCGCAGGCGAACAGCATCTGCAGCCCCCGGACCACGGCCTTCGGGGAGGTCAGGTTACTCAGCTCGCTGAATCTCACCGGCATCTCGCCTCAAGTCTATCGCCTGTCGCCTCAAGTCTATCGCCTGTCGCCAAGCTCTCCCTCACCCAATGTCACCTGGACAGTTCGTGCAGCCAAAGATCAAGCAAGAGGCAGCAGACACATGTGAAAATAACCTGCTGCATCGTTCTATATTTACATACCCACACGCGTTTCCTGTCTCGCTGGAAAGTGAGCGAAATAGGGTCTCGTCAGATGGAAAGCGACCTACTTACTAACCGCAATAGCAGCGATGCAGCTAACAGTAAGGGCTTGCTACTTGCTAGGTGAGTCTAATCTTTCCAACCCGGGACAGTTCACAAATTAATCTATTGTATGTCGGCAGAAAAAGACCACCTGGACCCAAATGCACCCACACACACACACACATGCACCGTGATGGCTGGAACAGCAGGACTCCAACACTTCCCACCCAGCCCTGGAAGAGGGAAAAATAAACAGAAAAATACTGGTAAAATAAGGGTGAAATTCCCCTCAGTCCAGGAGATATCACGGACCAAGTGTTATCTATGAAGACACGTGCCTGGCTGCATATAGAATGAAGATTGGGGGATTCCCCGGTCTATATGATGTGCTCTCTGCCCAGGCAAGAACCACTCCTGCTATCTCTTGAAGGCACCAACCAGCAGTGTATTCCAGAAGCTCACTACTTTCCAAAAAGAAGGACCGCCTAACATTCCGTCTATTCATACACTTACATACTTTGAAAAATACTTACCCTGTTTGTCACCCTCCAAGAAAAGAGCACTGATACATTTTGTAGCAAGTTTTGGATTGCTCCAGTAATGTACCACCACAAACACGATGGGCTGAATGACCTATATTATAAACTATGCCAGCTGCAGCTCCGTCTCATGTCAGCTGTGGCTCAGCGGGTAACACACTTACTTACCTCAGAAGGTTGTGGGTTCAAGACCCACTCCAGACCCTTGAGCACGTAAATCTAGGCTGACACTCCAGTACAATGCTGAGGGAGTGCTGCACTGTCGGAGGTGCCGTCTTTTGGATGAGACATTAACCCGAGGCCCCGTCTGCTCTCTCAGGTGGACGTAAAATATCTCATGGCACTATTTCGAAGAGCAAGGGAGTTATCACTGGTATCCTGGCCAATATTTATCCCTCAACATAACAAAAACAGTTTATCTGGTCATTATCACATTGCTGTTTATGGGAGCTTGCTGTGCACAAATTGGCTGCTGTGTTTCTTTCATTACAACAGGGACTAAATTCCAAATGTACTTCATTGACTGTAGAGCACTTTGAGACATCCGGTGGCCATGAAAGGTGCTTATAAAAATGCAAGTCTTTTTCTTGTGTCTTAACCCACAAGGTGCTCACTTTTATTGCAATGGTTAATAGCAATTGCCATCACCAATTAAGAGGTAGTATATTCCCCCTTAAAGAGGCACAACAAATAAAAACTAACTTAACCAAATCGGCTCCACTGCTCTGGGGGGAAATGTTAAGCTGAGGTTGAAAGCCTCTCAATGGAGAGAGGGAAAATCAAAAGCCAGGTTATCCCAGGCCTCTGGGAGGGGAGGAGAAGGTTAGTCTCGCAAACAGAAATTGGCAAAATGCTTATCAGAATTGCTTTAGCACACCCTCCACATCTCATCCTTCACAGCTCAACATCTACATCTGCCACACCTCTCCACGCCCATCGCAACTCATCTTCCACACCTCTGTACACCTTACCAGGAATGGTAGCATAGTGGTTATGAGATGTGAGTTCAAATCTCACCATGGTAACTGGGGGATTTATATTCAGTTAATTAAATAAACCTGGAATAAAAAGCTATTATCAGCAACGGTACTGATCATGAAACTATTGGATTGTCTTAAAACTCATCTGCTTCACTAATGTCCTTTAGGGAAGGAAATCTGCCATCCTTACCCGGTCTGGCCTATATGTGTTTCCAGACCCACAGCAATGTGGTTGATTCTTAACTGCCCTCTGAAATGGCCTAGCAAACCACTCGATTGTACAAAACTGCTACGAAAAACAGTAATAAGAATAAAACCAGACGTCCCACCTGGCATCGACCGAGGCACCGGCTTCGGACACCCAGTCCAGTCGACCCGGCAAAGTCCTCCTCATGAACATCTGGGGACCTGGGCCAAAATTGGGAGAGCTGTCCCACAAAATAGTCAAACAACAGCCAGACATACTCATACTCACAATCATACCTTTCAGTCAATGTCCCAGGTTCCTTGTGCATGAAACTCTTTTGGAGTTTACCTGTAAAACATAAACATTAATCGGTGCCACCCGACCTGGATGACACACCAGACATTTACAGGCCCTTTTTTTTCTTTTTTGTGGTTTTTGTTTTGTGTTTTTCTTTTTTTTTGGTTTTTTTTTGGGCACTAAAATCACATTTTTTTTCCTCCAGTGCCCCCTATAAAAGGGGAGGGGGACACTAAAAGCACCGGCAATTAAAACAAATTAAACTTTAAAACATAAAATCAAATTAAAATTTGGTTGCCGGGCGTGATGATGCACTCCAGTCCCTCCGGTGCCCACCTCTCGCGGAAGGCCGCGAGCGTACCGGTGGACACCGCGTGCTCCATCTCCAAGGACACCCTGGACCGGATGTAAGAGCGGAAGAGAGGCAGGCAGTCAGGTTGAACGACCGCCCGCTGCCTGGACCGGCTGATGGCACCCTTGGCCGTGCCCAGGAGCAGTCCTACGAGGAGACCCTCGGATCGACCCGCTCCCCTCCGCACAGGGTGCCCAAAGATCAGGAGAGTGGGACTGAAGTGCAGCCAGAATTTCAGGAGCAGCCCCTTTAAATAATGAAACAGGGGCTCCAACCTCGTGCACTCAATAAAAACATGGAACACGGACTCCTCCAGACCGCAGAAATTGCAGGCGGCCTGGGAGTCCGTGAACCGGCTTAAAAATTTGTTGCACGGCACTGCTCCGTGCACCACCCTCCAGTTCAAGTCCCCGATGAATAGTGGGAGGACTCCCGCATAGAGTGCCCTCCATCGGGGACCCCCGCCTCCTCCGGACGGCAAGATGGTATGCCATGGCGTGTCCGGACGGCCGGCGAGGATGGCAAAGTTGAGAGTGTGCAGGAGCAGCCCGTACAGGAAACCCCTCTGCGCGGAACTGAAAGGCACGGAGGGGATTTCCCCGAGGCGGCTCAAGTTGTGAGGCGCCGGCCCCCGAGGGAGGTTCCGGGGTTTGGCGCCAATGAGGAATTCCGTCCGGACGGGGGTCAGTTAGTTTACAGGTGCGGCAGGTAATCAGGAAGGCAAATGAAATGTTGGCCTTCATTGCGAGAGGGATGGAGTACAAAAGCAGGGAGGTCCTGCTGCAACTATATAGGGTATTGGTAAGGCCGCACCTGGAGTACTGCGTGCAGTTTTGGTCACCTTACTTAAGGAAGGATATACTGGCTTTGGAGGGGTACAGAGACGATTCACTAGGCTGATTCCGGAGACGAGGGGGTTACCTTATGATGATAGATTGAGTAGACTGGGTCTTTACTCGTTGGAGTTCAGAAGAATGAGGGGTGATCTTATAGAAACATTTAAAATAATGAAAGGGATAGACAAGATAGAGGCGGAGAGGTTGTCTCCACTGGTCGGGGAGACTAGAATTAGGGGGCACAGCCTCAAAATACGGGGGAGCCAATTTAAAACAGAGTTGAGAAGGAATTTCTTCTCCCAGAGGGTTGTGAATCTGTGGAATTCTCTGCCCAAGGAAGCAGTTGAGGCTAGCTCATTGAATGTATTCAAGTCACAGATAAATAGATTTTTAACCAATAAGGGAATTAAGGGTTACAGGGAGCGGGCGGGTAAGTGGAGCTGAGTCCACGGCCAGATCAGCCATGATCTTATTGAATGGTGGAGCAGGCTCGAGGGGCTAGATGGCCTACTCCTGTTCCTAATTCTTATGTTCTTATGTTATGTTCCTCCATAACCATCCCTGGGTATTTCCTGTCCCACCAGCAGGACAAATCCACCAGAGGAGGCGGCACAGTGGTATACAGTCGGGAGGGAGTGGCCGTGGGAATCCTCAACATTGACTACAGACCCCATGAAGTCTCACGGTTTTAGGTCAAGCATCGGCAAGGAAACCTGCTGATTACCACCTACCACGCTCCCTCAGCTGATAAATTCGTACTCCTCCATGTTGAACGCCACTTGGAAGAAGTGCTGAGGGTAGCAAGGGCACAGAATGTACTCTGGGTGGGGGACTTCAATGTCTATCACCAAGAATAGCTCGGTAGCATCACTACTGACCTTGCTGGCCGAGTCGTGAATGACATAGCTGGCAGACTAGGCCTGCGGCAGGTAATGAGAGAACTAGCATGAGGGAAAGTCCTACTTAACCTCGTCCTCACCAATCTTACCTGTCGCAGATGCATCTGTGCATGACGGCATTGATAGCAGTGACCACCGCACAGTCCTTGTGGAGACAAAGTCCCATCTTCACACTGAGAGCACCCTCCATCGTGTTGTGTGGCACTACCACCGTGCTAAATGGGATAGATTCAGAATAGATCTAGCAGCTCAAAACTGGGCATCCATGAGGTGCTGTGCGCCATCAGCAGCAGCAGAATTGTATTCCACCACAATCTGTAACCTCATGACCCAGCGTATCACCATTACCATCAAGCCAGGGGACTAACCTGGTTCAGACAAGCGAGTATGCCAGGAGCAGCACCAGACATACCTAAAAATGAGGTGCCAACCTGAGGAAGCTACAACACCAGACTATATGCATGTTAAATAGTGGAAGCAGCATTTCCAAAGACAGAGCTAAGTGATCTCACAAAACTCTGCAGTCCTGCCACATCCACTCATGAATGATGGCGGACAATTAAACAACTAACGGAGGAGGAGGCTCCATGAATATCCCCATCCTCAATGATGGCGGGGCCCAGCACGTGAGTGCAAAAGTCAAGGCTGAAGCGTTTGCAACCATTTCCAGCCAGAAGTGCCGAGTGTGTGATCTATCTTGTTCTCCTCCTGGTGAAGTCCTCACCATTACAGAAGCCAGCCTTCAGCCAATTTTATTCACTCCACATGGTATCAAGAAATGGCTGAGCGCACTGAATACAGCGAAAGCTATGGGCCCTGACAACATCCTGGCTGTCGTGCTGAAGACTTGTGCTCCAGAACTAGCCACAACTCTAGCTTGAACCAGTGGATGTGGTGTATTTGGATTTTCAGAAGGCATTCGATAAGGTGCCACACAAGAGGTTATAAAACAAAATTAGGGCTTATGGGATTGGGGGTAATACACTTGCATGGATTGAAGATTGGTTAACGGACAGAAAACAGAGTAGGAATAAATAGGTCATTTTTGGGTTGGCAGGCTGTAACTAGTGGGGTACCCGAAGGATCGGTGCTTGGCTCCAGCTATTGACAATCTATATCAATGATTTGGTTGAGGGGACCAAATGTAATATATACAAGTTTGCTGATGATACAAAGCTAGGTGGGAATGTAAGTTCTGAGGAGGACGCAAAGTGGCTTCAAGGGGATATAGACAGGCTAAGTGAGTGGGCAAGAACATAGCAAATACAATATAATGTGGAGAAATGTGAAGTTAACCACTTTGGTAGGAAAAATAGAAAAGCAGAGTATTTTTTAAATGATGAGAGATTGGGAAATGTTGGTGTTTAGAGGGGCCTAGGTGCCCTTGTACACAAATCATTGAAAGTTAACATGCAGGTACAGCAAGTGTTCTCACTCAGGCCAACATCCCCAGCATCGAAGCACTGACCACGCTTGACCACGGGCCACATCGTCCGCATGCCCGACACGAGACTCCCTAAGCAAGCGCTCTACTTGGAACTCCTACACGGCAAGCGAGCCCCATGTGGGCAGAGGAAACATTTCAAGGACACTCTCAAAGCCTCCCTGATAAAATGCAACATCCTCACTGGCACCTGGGAGTCCCTGGCCCAAGACCGCCCAAAATGCAGGAAGAGCATCTGGGAGGGCGCTGAGCACCTCGAGTCTCATCACCGAGAGCATGCAGAAATCAAGCGCAGGCAGCAGAAGGAGCGTGCGGCAAGCCAGGCTCCCCACCCACCCTTTCCTTTAACCATTGTCTGCCCCACCTGTGACAGAGACTAATTCCCGCGTTGGACTGTACAGCCACCTGAGAACTCATTTTTAGAGTGGAAGCAAGTCTTCCTCGATTTCAAAGAACTGCCTATGATGATGATGACAACAAGCAATTAAGAAAGCAAATGGTACGTTGGCCTTTATTACCAAGAGGATTTGAGTGCAAGAGTAAAGATGTCTTACTGCAATTATATCGGGCCCTGGTGAGACCCCACTTGAAGTATTGTGTACAGTTTTGGTCTCCTTACCTAAGGAAGGATATACTTACTGTAGAGGGAATGCAACAAAGATTCACCAGACTGATTCCTGGGACGGGGGGATTGCCCTGTAAGAAGAGATTGAGTAGACTCGTACTATATTCTCTCGAGTCGAGAAGAATGAGAGGTGATCTCATTGAAACATACAGAATTCTTACAGGGCTTGACAGGGTAGATGCAGGGAGGATGTTTCCTCTGGCTGGGGAGTCTAGAACCAGGGGCCACAGTCTCAGAATAAGGGGTCGGCCATTTAGGACTGAGATGAGGAGAAATATATTCACTCAGAGGGTGGTGAATCTTTGGAATTCTCTACCCCAGAGGGCTGTGGAAGCTCAGTCGTTGAGTATATTCCAGACCGAGATCAATAGATTTTTGGATATGGGGATAGTGCAGGCAAGTGGAGTTGTGGTAGACGATCAGCCATGATCATATTGAATGGTGGAGCAGGCTCGAGGGGCCAGATGGCCTACTCCTGCTCCTATTTCTTATGGTCGCCATGCTGTTCAGTTAGAACACTGGCATCTACCCGACAATGTAGAAAACTGCCCGGGTATGTCCTGTTTACAAAATGCAGGATAAATCCAACCCGACCAATTACCGCCCCATCAGTCTACTCTCAATCATCAGTAAAATGATGCAAGGTGTTGTCGACAGTGCTATCAAACGGCACTTATTCACCAATAACCTGCTCTCTGATGCTCAGTTCGGGTTCTGCCATGACCAGCCGGCTCCAGACCTCATTACAGCCTTGGTGCAGACGTGAACAAAAGAGCTCAATTCCAGAGATGAGATGAGAGTGACTGCCCTTGACATCAAGGCACCATGTGACTGAATGCGACATCAAGGAGCCCTAGTAAAATGGAAGTCAACAGGAATCGGGGGGGAAAACTTTCCACTGGCTAGAAAGGAAGATGGTTTTGGTGATTGGAGGTCAATCATCTCAGCCCCAGGACATCACTGTAGGAGTTCCTCAAGGCAGTATCCTAGGCCCAACCATCTTCAGCTGTTTCATCAATGACTTTCCCTCCATCATAAGGTCAGAAGTGGGGATCAGTGACATTCGCAACTCTTCAGATAATGAAGCAATCCATGCCCGCATGCAGCAAGACCTGGACAACATTCAGGCTTGGGCTGATCAGTGGCAAGTAACATTCATGCCCACACAAATGCCAGGCAATGACTATCTCCAACAAGTGAGAGTTTAACCACCTCCTCATGATATTCAGTGGCATAACCATCGCTGAATTCCCCCCACTATCAACATCCTGGGGGTTACTATTGACCAGAAACTTAACTGGACCAGCCACATAAATAATGTGACTATAAGAGCAGATCAGAGGCTGGGTATTCTGCAGCGAGTGTCTCACCTCCGTCTCCGCAAAGCCTTTCCACCATCTACAAGGCACAAGTCAGGAGTGTGATGGCATACTCTCCACTTGCCTGGATGAGTGCAGCTCCAACAACACTCAAGAAGCTAGACGCCATCCAGGACAAAGCAACCCGCTTGATTAGCATCCCGTCCATCACCTGAAACATTCACTCCCTCCACCCCCGCGCACCGTGGCTGCAGTGTGTACCATCTACAAGATGCACTGCAAAAATTCGCCAAGGTTTCTTCAGTAGCACTTCGTAAACCTGAAATCTCTACCACCTAGAAAGGTAAGGGCGGCAAGCGCATGGGAAAGCCATTAGCTCCAAGTTCCTCCCTAAGTTGCACACCATTCTGATTTGGAAATATATCGCCGTTCTTTTATCATCGCTGGAAACACTCTCCCTAACAGCACTATGGGAGTATCTTCACCGCAAGGACTGCAGTGGTTCAAAGGCGGTGGCTGACCACCACCTTCTCGAGGGCAATTGGGGATGGGTAATAAATGCTGGCCTTGCCAGCGACGCCTACGTCCCAGTAAAAAAAAACTTCCACTCTTCTCCACACCCCACCTCAGTGCTACCCGTGAACCTTTCAAGGTGGATTAACTGTCAGCAATGCTAAAATTAGATTACTCGTTCTTTAATTAATTTAAAAACATTAAATTCTCAGAATGCGAACGTTGCTGGCAAGGCCGGCATTTATTGGCCATCCTTAGTTGCCCTGAGTAGGTGGTGGGCCTTGAATTTCTGATAGCAGTTTGATACAATGGAATGGCTCACTAGGCCATTTCAGAGGACAGTTAAAAGTCAAACACATTGGTGTGGGATTGGAGTCACAGATAGGCCCAGACCGGGTAAGGACAGCAGGTTACCTTCCCTAAAGGACATTAATGAACCAGTTGGGTTTTAATGACAATCCGACAGCTTCATAGTCACTTTTTACGAGGTACCATCTTTTTATTTACAGAGTTTTTAAAAAATGGAATTGAAATTCTCAAATTGCCATGGTGAGATTTGAATTTGCAACCTCTGCATAACTCGTCCAGTAAAATAACCGCTATTGTGAAGGCAATGTGAACAGCAAGCTGTGGTTTCACAACGATGGGAAATCAACCAGTGGAGAAGGCAGGTGTCATCACTGAGCTGTGTGTGGTTTACAAGGAACTGGCCACAGAGGCCCTTAACCTGACATAGCAATGATCTGCAGCAACACCTCAGCTCAATTCTGCTTGACGTACCTTGCATTTTTATTTTTGAGTTTTTGTGCCAATTATCCTTCCCACAGTATTAAAAAGATGTGAGTGGCATAGTGAGGAACAGACTGCCCTTTCACCTCTAGGACCTGAGGTCTGAACTGAGCGGATAAAGGTCCTACATAGAATCATACAGCACAGGAGGAGGCCATACAGCACATCGTGCTTGTTTGAAATTAAATATATTTCGGGCACTCACAGTCCTATTATCACTAGGTATGAGCCCACACACACAGTCAACAGGCCAGAAAGATGGAGGAAGTGAAACATTTCACACCAGTGCAATCCAAAGCCACTCCACTTGGGCAATGTAGAGGGAAGTTTATTCTGCATCTAGCTGTACCTGACTCAGGAGTGCTTGATGGGACAGTAGAGAGGGAGATTTATCTGCATCTAACTCTATCTGACCCAGTGATGCCCATAATCCATGAATGAAAAAGTACATTAAACCATGCATGGATACGCTTAAATAACCCATCAGCACTCATTCACACACATGAAAACAGGGTTGGGTGAGATATCACAGGGTGGCTGGTGCCTGTGAAACACCCAATATGAATCAGTGCCAGGAGGGGAGGAAAGAGTTAAATGGAGGGGGAGGGCAAAACCTTTTTGAAAAGTTGAATGGAAAGTAAAGCTCACACTCCTAGTATCAGTCAGCATCAGAATGAAAGAGCTTTTAAAACTATAAGCTGTTGCCGTGTTTTATTATCTACATTTTTATATTCCGAAAAAAGGAAATAATTGATAACACGGTCTTTTATCGAGCGTGGGAGCTATACTTTTCTTTTTACAACAGGCCACTGATGAGAGTCAACAAGAAAAACCCAATGCCTCAGGAACCTGATGTATGGAGATAGATTCAGCATCGTTATACCCCAAGACAGTAAATGCACAATCATACACATTGCCCCTTTGGGCTTGAAATTCAGTCGTGCAGCTCCTGTTTCTCAGGCACTAAACGGCCTTCTTAAACATCCAATGTGGCGGGCTGGAAGCTCAAAGGATTGCTCTCCATGCCACCTACACACCCAAAAATGTCCATGTCCGAATTTTTACGCCAATATGTTTCAGTGATGGTGGTTGAGGTATAAATATTGGCCAGGACACCGGAAAGAACTCCCCTGCCCTTCAAATAGCCTCCATGGGATCTTCTACATCCACCTGAACAGACTGATGGGGCTTGGGTTTAACATCCAATGTGAAGCACAGACTGAATCAAAGGTACTTTGCTGGTCTGTATATTTCAGTTGATTGACAGGAAGTGCATTTACTCACAAAATACAATCACTATCACTAAAGAAGTAGTACTCGGTAAAATAATGGGACTAAAGGCGGATAAGGCCTGATGGCTTACATCCTAGGATCTTAAAAGAAGTGGCTGCAGAGATAGTGAATGCATTGGTTGTAATCTACCAAAATTCCCTGGATTCTGGAGAGGTCCCAGCGGACTGGAAAACCGCAAATGTCACGCCCTTATTTAAAAAAGGAGGCAGACAGAAAGCAGGAAACTATAAACCAGTTAGCCTAACATAAGTCGTTGGGAAAATGCTGCAGTCCATTATTAAGGAAGCAGTAGCGGGACATTTGGAAAAGCATAATTCAATTAAGCAGAGTCAGCATGAAAAGGTAGTCATTTTGACAAATTTGCTGGAGTTCTTTGAGGATGTAATGAGCAGGGTGGATAAGGGGGAACCAGTGGATGTGGTGTATTTAGATTTCCAGAAGGCATTCGATAAGGTACCACAAAAGATTACTGCACAAGATAAAAGTTCATGGGGTTGGGGTAATATATTAGCATGAATGGAGAATTGGCTAACTAACAGAAAACAGAGAGTCGGGATAAATGGGTCATTTTCCGGTTGGCAAACATTAACTAGTGGGGTGCCACAGGGATCAGTGCTGGGGACTCAACTATTTACAATCTATATTAATGACTTGGATGAAGGGACCGAGTGTAATGTAGCCAAGTTTGCTGATGATACAAAGATGGGTGGGAAAGCAAATTGTGAGGAGGACACAAAAAAATATGCAAAGGAATATAGACAGGCTAAGTGAGTGGGCAAAAATTTGGCAGATGGAGGTATAATGTGGGAGAATATGAGGTTATCCATTCTGGCAGAAAAAATAGAAAAGCAAATTATAATTTAAATGGAGAAAAATTGCAAAGTGCTGCAGTACAGAGGGACCTGGGGGTCCTTGTGCATGAAACACAAAAAGTGAGTATACAGGTACAGCAAGTAATCAGGAAGGCAAATGGAATGTTGGCCTTTATTGCAAGGGGGATAGAATATAAAAGCAGAGAAGTCCTGCTACAACTGTACAGGGTATTGGTGAGGTCACACCTAGAGTACTACGTACAGTTTTGATCTCCATATTTAAGGAAGGATATACTTGCATTGGAGGTTGTTCAGAGAAGGTTCACTAGGTTGATTCTGGAGATGAGGAGATTGACTTATGAAGAGAGGTTAAGTAGGTTGGGCCTATACGCATTGGAGTTCAGAAGAATGAGAGGTGATTTTATCAAAACATAATGGGCCCAAGTTTCGAGCTGCGCCTAGAACGGCGCAGTCCCGACCTGGACGCCCGTTTTTCGCGCCACAAAGTGCGCCTAAAAAAACCCTCCGTATTCTCCAGCTCCCTGCAGGTCTTCTGGCCCTCGGCGCAGCGCAGCACGAGCTGTAGGGGGCGGAGCCAGGTCGCTGCGCTGAAAACAGTGTCGGGACCTCTGCACATGCGCGCTACAGTGGGTGCGCAAGTGCAGTAGCTCCAGGCGCCTGAAACTGTGTGGGAGGGGCCCGAAGCACGCTGCCCCAAGCCCTGGCCGAATGGCCTCACTGGGGCTGCGTGAATAAGGCTCCTCCCACGGCCAGCTCCTGCTTCCTCCCGACCCGACTCCCGATCCCCGCCTCCAGACTGGACCCGACACCGACCCGACTCCCGCTCTCCCCCCCCGGACCCGACCCGACTCCCGCTTCCCCCCGCCTCCCGACCCGACTCCTGCCCCCCCCCCCCCCCCCGGACCGGACCCGACTCCCCCCCCGCCGCCTCCGGACCCGACCCAACTCCCGCTCCGCCCGCCCCCGACCCGACTCCCGCTCCCCCTCCCCCCCCCCGGACTGGATCCGGCCTGATCGCCCTCCCCCCGACCTGAACCGAACCGACCTCCCTCCCACCGACCCGCGCTCCCCCCAACGCCACCTACCTGTAAATCTGGTGCTGGGGACGGGCCCTGCCCGAAGTCTCGGGCCCGGCCCGTTCAGCCTCCCTCCCCCTTCTCCTTTCCCCCCCACCCCATCTCCTCCCCCCCTCACATCTCCTTCCCCCCCCCACATATCTTCTTCCCCCCCACATATCTCCTTCCCCCCCATATCTCCTTACCCCCCCATCTCCTTCCCCCCCATCTCCTTCCCCCCCATCTCATTCCCCCCATCTCCTTTCCTCCCCATCTCCTTTCCCCCATCTCCTTTCCCCCCCCATCTCCTTTATCCGCTTCTCCCCCTTCCCTCCCTCTGCTCCTCTCCCTCTACCCCCCTCCTCCCCCTCCCCTCGCTGTCAGAAACACAGACACTGACAGACAGAGAATGAGAGACACACACAGACAGACAGAGAGATAGAGACACTGACAGAGGCACACTGGGGGGGGGGGGGGGTGGGCATCCCAGCACGCTGTTGGAGGGCTCCCGGTGCTGCAGTCGGTAAGTAGAAAATGTTTTATTTATTGATTTTTTTAAAAAAAATATTTCTTATTAATTTTTTTTGATTGATTTATTGGTTGATTTATTGATGTATTTATCATTATTGATGATGGCTCTTCAGTTTTACAAATAAAGTGTTTAATGTTTGTAAACTTCCCTTTAAACCCCCCCCCCCTCATTCCCTAAGCCTGATTTGTAACCTACGCCTGATTTTCTAAAGTGTAGACAAGGTTTTTTTGAGCGGACAAAAATCTTCACTTACTCCATTCTAAGTTAGTTTGGAGTAAGTTTTCACTGACGAAACTTTGAAAACAGGCGTAAGTGGCCGGACACGCCCCCTTTTGAAAAAAAAATTCTGTTCCAAAGTGAAACTGTTCTAACTGACTAGAACTGGAGCAAACTAAATGACGAGAATTCCGATTTCTAAGATACTCCGTTCTACACCAGTTGCTCCTAAAAATCAGGAGCAAATCATGTGGAAACTTGGGGCCAATATAATGAGGGGGCTCGACAAGGTGGATGCAGAGAGGATATTTTCACTCATAGGGGAAACTAAAACTAGGGGCCTACTCCTGCTCCTATTTCTAATGTTCTAAAGCCAACCTCAAGAGTGACTAGCATCAGCTGCTGAGAACACAATGGCCACAGCACTTTGGCCCTTTTAACAAATGACAGCTTTAAAAAAAAGTCATTTGAGTATTCAGAACACTGGATTCAGGCAGCAGAGCTCCAATCTATCAAACCTGGAAATCTCCCCACCCCCTCTCAACACCCACCTCTCAGACATGATAAAACAAACGCTCAGAACAAAACAAACAAAAAATTACACCTGCAAAAAAACCCTCACCGTTCACCAAAACACCCCCATAGTGTCAGTGGGCAGCACACTCGCCTCTGAGTCAGAAGGTTGTGGGTTCAAGTCCCACTCCAGGAACTTGAGCACATAAATCTAGGCTAACACTCCAGTACAGTGCTGAGGGAGTGCTGCATGTCGGAGTTGTTGTCTTTTGGATGAGACGTTAAACCGAGGTCCCATCTGTCCTCTCAGGTGGATGTAAAAGATTCCATGGCACTATTTTGAAGAAGAGCAGGGGAGTTATCCCCCGGTGTCCTGGCCAATATTTATCTCTCAAAATCAGATTATCTGGTCATTATCACGGTGCTGTGTGTGGGAGCTTGCTGTGCATAAGTTGGTTACCGCGTTTCCCACATTACAACAGTGACTAAACTCCAAAAGTACTTCATTGGCTATAAAGTGCTTTGAGACATCAGGTGTTTGTGAAAGGCACTATATAAATGTAAGTCTTTTAATTCTTTCTTTTATAGTGCTGGCCAAAAATAATTTAAATAATAACAAGCAGTATGGTTCTAATCAATCCTGAAGTAGTTTTGGCATTCAGCTCCAGTTACTCACTAACTCTCTTGGTCCTTGTGGCTGTACACAATCTACTCACCAATTGGGTTACTGCTCAGCTGGAACTCTTCTGGCCAGCCTCCCATCTTCCACCCTCTAAAAACCTGAGTTCATCCAAACCTCTGCAGCCGTATCCTAATTCACACTCCTCATTCACCCATCATCCTCTGCTCATTGACCAACATTGGCTCCCGATCCAGCAACGAATCAAATTTAACATTTTCTTCCTCATTTTCAAATCCCTCCATGGTCTCACCCCTCTGTGTCCTCCGCTAGCCCTACAACCCTCCGAGATTTCTGTGTTCTTCCAACTCTGCCCTCTTGCGCGTCACCGATGTCCTTTGCCCCACCATTGGCGGCCGTACCTTCAGATGTCTGGGCCCTAAGTTCTGAAATTCCATCCATAAACCTCTGCCTCCCCTCCTTTATGATGCTCCTTAAAACCGACTTCTTTTACCAAGCCTTTGGTCACCTGTCCTAATGTCGTTTTTGACGTGGTGTCAACATTTACAGCGTTAAAGGTGCTATATAAATGCAAGTTGTTGTTGCAGTTGGCATGTATGAAGACCATTGTTTCCCACAATGCAGAGTGACATGCTTTAGCGGTCGAGTGAATTTTGTTGCTGTTCTGTGTTGTGGGAATGAAAATTAGCACCACGGCAAACTGCTGGACCTACCTAAAATGTTTGATCTAGGACAGGTGCCCAGGCAGTTTTCCTGTAAATACTGCCCTGGTATTTTGGAAAAATTCTGAATGACTAAACCTCTAAACATTATTGCTGAAGTATTGGAAACCTGTATAGATAGGCAACCCTGTTGCGAACAGCCTATATAAGGGGCTGTCACAGACATCAACTCACATAGATTGGGAGCCTTGAACCAGTATGAAGCTAGTATGTAACTGAACCAGCAGTATTACAGTCCTAGAATGGCCACTTCCAAAGGCCTTGCTAGAACACGTATGAGTCTCTAGTTTCATCCCTATCTCCTCCCAATTCCTTCTCAGAACTCAAGTTGTCTATTGAGATCCACCTCCTGCTTCCTCAACCCCATTCCCACTAAACAGTGGACCAGCATGTCAGTGGTGGACGGGCGGAGGGAAATCAAGGTCAGGGCAAGGAGTCAGTGGCAGGCATCCCCGCTCGAATTACCGCAGTGTTTCACTTGTCTGATGGGGCAGGATAGTAGAGGAGAAAAAAGGCAGGCCACAGACCCTGAAAGTCAACAGGACATTCCATATATTGAATTTATATGATTGCCTTTCTCAGTTCACTATCATACCTCCCGTGATGTAAATCGATAGGGATAAAAAACCAGGTGCACAAACTCCAGCAGTCAGCAGACCCAGGGCCCACTCTGTCCACACGTTGCAAGGATTCAACCAGCTGCAAATCCAGAGACTAGTTGGTTTCACAGAAACAGGGAACGAGCAGCTCTCACACCCCACTCCACACCTCACCGTCCATTCCTCCCCCTCCCCCCATCCCATCCACTCCTCTCACCACCCCATCCACACCCATCCCCACTCCATCTACTCCCTCCCCACATCATCCACTCCCCACGCCCCATCCACTCCCCCCCCCCACACCCCATCCACTCCCTCCCCACACTCCATCCACTCTCCCCCCCCCCCCAACACACCATCCACTCCCCCTCCCACACCATCCACTCCCCCCCCACACCATCCACTCCCCCCCCACACCATCCACACCCCCCCCACACCATCCACTCCCCCCTCACCATCCACTCCCCCCACACACCATCCACTCACCCCCCACACCATCCATGCGCCCCCCCACATCATCCACTCCCTCCCCACATCATCCACTCCCCCCTCCCACATCATCCACTCCCCCCTCACATTATCCACTCCCCCCCACATCATCCACTCCCCCCCCTACATCATCCACTCCCCCCCCACACATCATCCACTCCCCCCCACATCATCCACTCCCCCCCACGCCCCATATACTCCCCCCCACACCCCATCCACTCCCCCCCCCACCATCCACTCCCCCCCCTACACCATCCACTCCCCCCCAACACCCCATCCACTCCCCCCCACACCATCCACTCCCCCCCCTACACCATCCACTCCCCCCCCACACCATCCACTCCCCCCCCACACCATCTACTCACCCCCACACCATCCATGCGCCCCCCCACACCATCCATGCGCCCCCCCACATCATCCACTCCCTCCTCACATCATCCACTCCCCCCTCCTACATCATCCACTCCCCCCTCCCACATCATCCACTCCCCCCCCACATCATCCACTCCCCCCCCACACACATCATCCACTCCCCCCCACATCATCCACTCCCCCCCACGCCCCATATACTCCCCCCCACACCCCATCCACTCCCCCCCCCTACACCATCCACTCCCCCCCAACACCCCATCCACTCCCCCCCACACCATCCACTCCCCCCTACACCATCCACTCCCCCCCCACACCATCCACTCCCCCCCCCCACACCATCCACTCCTCCCCCCCCCACATCATACACTCCCCCCCCCCCACATCATCCACTCCCCCCCACCATCATTCACTTTCCCCCCACACCATCCACTCCCCCCCACATCATCCACTCCCCCCCCCACATCATCCACTCCCCCCCACCATCATTCACTTTCCCCCCACACCATCCACTCCCCCCCACATCATCCACTCCCCCCCCACACCCCATCCATTCCCCCCCACATCATCCACTCCCCCCCCCACACCATCCACTCCCCCTCCCCACACCCCATCCAGTTCCCCCACTCCTCCCTCTCCCCCCTCCCCATTCACATCCCCCACACCATCCACTTCCCCCTCCCCCCACACCATCCACTCCCCCCCCCACACCATCTACTCCCCCACCCCTCAATTGACTCCTCCTCCACCCCATTCACTCCCCTACCTCTCCATTTACTTCTTCCCCACCCCATCGACTCTCCTCCCCCTCCCCACCACAGCTCCCCACAACCCTCCACGTGGCTTTGAATAGCTTGCCCGTCTTGTGTGGTGAGCAAAAAGACATAACAGCGTCTCTGAAAATAGCACCACCATATTGACTTTCAGCCGCAGATCAAATTCTGTAGAAATCAGCAACCGCAAGATAAGTGGAGGCAGTGTAGAAATGAGGAGTGTGTCACAGTGTCAGCTGCAAGACTAGGTGCAGAGATGAATGGAATCCGAACTTGGGCAGATTGTACAATTGAGGTGTTTAAATGACAGAATCTCGACTCTGGTTCGGTCGCAGCACAGTCACTCTGACTTGTGCTTACTTTTTATAAATCCCCCGCCCCCCCCCCAGTCGTATTTACTCATTGCAACCAGAATGAAGCAGAGCCAAGAAACCGTTCACCAGTTCCTGTGGAGGAGGAGGGCGGGTGAGTGCGGGGTGGCTGACAGTTACTTTCCAGCTTTGGTGAGGCTGAAAAATAAAACAATTCACTAAACCTTGGAAGAAATCTCGAAATGCTTCTGCCCTGGTACACCCCTTACCTTTGTTCCTACAATAAAAGTGCTGTGGCATATCCTGAGGTCATGAAAGGCACCATATAAATGCAAGACTTTATTTCTCTGGTAACACACTCCTGTCTCCACCTTCACTGGTATTCCTTTACCCTCATTGTCTCTGTGAGCACACTCACCCACCCCCCACACCCTTCTCAATTTTTATTGATATTTTACAACTTTTTACTGTTTCTTACAGTGACTCCAAATCACTGCCTGGTTTCTGCCCGTTGCCAACCCGCCGACCTCCTCGTTGAATATCATTACTTTTAAAAATAATTCATATCCTCCAGTTAAAAGGTATCGGGTTCATTAAAAAGGGTTTTGTAAACAACTAAAAATAGTCCTGCCAAATTTACAATGGCAGAAGTCATATTGAGATCCATCAGCTCATTCAGAAAGAAATAACTTATATTTACATAGTGCCTTTCACACTCAATGTGTCCCAAAGGGCTACACAGCCAACTTCAGTATTTTTTGAAGTATAGTCACAGTTCTAATGTAGGAAACACAGCAGCCAATTTGCACACAGCAACTCCCACAAACAGCAATGTAATAATGATCAAATACTCTTTCTCAGTGGTGTTGGTTGAGGGATAAATGTTGGCCAGGACACTGGGAGAAGTTCCCTGCTCTTTTATGTCAACCTGAGAGCGCAGAAGGGGCCTTGGTTTTAACATCACATCCAAAAGGCGGCACCTACAATGTAAATATAGAAAGAGGCACTACTCTTGTGAACCACAATTCCAATGACAATCAGTAACTCTGCCCACACAGTCGTTTTTACAGTATCAAATGACTCAATCAAGCCCAGAAGCTGTGGGTTATTCTTAAAAAATATGAGAAACATGCCAAGTGTGTGGAAGATTTAAGTGTGGGGGTGAGCCGGTTGGTAGACATGATAAGACCATTACAACACAAAAGCAAAATACTGCGGATGCTGAAATCTGGAATAAAAACAGAAAATGCTGGAAATCTCAGCGGGTCAGGCAGTATCTGTGGAGAGAGAAACAGAGTTAACCTTTCGGGTTGACGACCCTTCGTCAGAACTGGCCCATCACTGGTTATTAAACGAGAGACATAGTCAAAGGGATGAGGGAACCCATGCAGGTCTGGGAGAATTGTAGCCATTCAGAGGGGCTGATTCTGCCACCACAAAGCTTCACTCTTGATATTACAGGTCTGTTTATAGAGGGAATGGATTTTGATAATCAGGAGGCAGTGTTGTGTGGCGGGGTCAGGTTGGTAGAGGACCTTTGTCTTACGAATGTTTAGCATAAGGCCCATGCTCTCGTATGCCTCGGTGAAGGTGTTGACGATGGCTTGGAGTTCGGCCTCCGAGTGTGCGCAGACGCAAGCGTCATCTGCGTACTGTGGTTCAGTGACAGAGGATGGAACAACCTTGGATCTGGCCTGCAGGCGGCAGAGGTTGAACAGATTCCCATCTGTTCTATAATTTAGCTCCACTCCAGCAGGGAGCTTGCTAAGGTGAGATGAAGCATTGCAGCAAGGAAGATTGAAAAGAGCGTTGGTGCGATGACGCAGCCTTGCTTGACCCCAGTTCGGATGTGGATTGGGTCTGGTGGATCCATTGATCAGGATCACGGCTTGCATGTCATCGTGGAGCAGATGGAGGATGGTGACAAACTTTGACCTCGCCACACAGCACTGCCCCCCACCCCCCCCCCCCCCCGATTATCAAAATCAACGACGAGGCCTTGGACAACGTTGACCATTTCCCATACCTCGGGAGCCTACTGTCAGCAAGAGCAGACATTGACAATGAGGTCCAACACTGCCTTCAGTGCATCAGCACAGCCTTCAGTAGACTGAGGAAGAGAGTGTTTGAAGACCAAGCCCTCAAATCCGGCACCGAGCTTATGGTCTACAGGGCAGTAGTGATACCCGCCCTTCTTTATAGCTCAGAGACGTGGACCATATACAACAGACATCTCAAAGCGCTGGAGAAGTACCACCAATGCTGCCTCCGCAAGATCCTGCAAATCCACTAAGAGAATAGGCACACTAACGTCAGTGTTCTCACACATCCCCAGCATTGAAGCATTGACCATGCTCAATCAGCTTCGTTGGGCGGGCTACATCGTCCGCATGCACGACGCGAGACTCCCAAAGCAAGCGCTCTACTAGGAGCTTCGACACGGCAAGCGAGCCCCAGATGGGCAGAGGAAATGCTTCAAGGACACCTCAAAGCCTCCTTGATAAGGTGCAATATCCCCACTGACTCCTTGGAATCCCTGGCCCAAGACCGCTCAAAGTGGAGGAAGAGCATCCGGGAGGGCGCTGAGCACCTTGAGTCCCATCGCTGACGACAAGCAGAAGCCAAGTGTAGACAGTGTAAGGAGCGTGCATCAACCCAGGCTCCCCACTCACCCTTTCCTTCAACCACTGTCTGCCCCATCTGTGACAGAGACTAGGTCCTGCATTCAACTCTTCAGTCACCTTAAGGGTGGAAGCAAGTCATCCTCGATCAGAGACTGCTTGATACAGGGAGTAGGGCCCCTTTAAGCACCTGTTAAAAAGGGGGATGTATAATCTACTGAATCGGTCCACAAACCAATGTTTAAGGGGAGATTTCTCCTTCTGACTCCTCCTGTGGCATCATAAAATCCAATCACAGTGACCTTGTGAATGAGGGTCATCACCCACAATCCCACTGTCACAATGTCACAGCTGGGGAATGTAACTCTTTCTCATTCCAGGGTCAGAGCCCAGCAGTCACAGATTAGAGTTAAATGCAACAACAACTTATATTTATATAGCACCTTTAAATTAATAAAATGTCCCAAGGCGCTTCACAGGAGTGTTAGTAAAAAGATTTTTTAGTACCGAGCCACATTTGTGGCATTTTCAAAAATTTTTTAAATTTATTCGTTCCGGGATGTGGGCATCGCTGGCAAGGCCAACATTTATTTCCCATCCCAAATTGCCCTTGAAAAGGTGGTGGTGAGCCGCCTTCTTGAACCGCTGCATTCCGTGTGGTGAAAGTGCTCCCACAGTGCTGTTAGGCGAGTGAGTTCCAGGATTTTGACCCAGCGACGATGAAAGAACAGCAATATATTTCCAAGTCAGGATGGTGTATAACTTGCAGGTGATGGTGCTTCCATGCACCTCCTGCCCTTGTCCTTCTAGGTGGTAGAGGTCATGGGTAAAGGAGGTGTTGCCCGAAGAAGTCTTGGCAAGTTGCTGCGGTGCATCTTATAGATGGTACACATTGCAGCCACGGTGCGCCAGTGGTGGAGGGAGGGAATGTTTGAAGTGGTGGATGAGGTACCAATCAAGTGGGCTGCTTTGTCCTGGATGGTGTTGAGCTTCTTGAATATTGTTGGAGCTGCACTCATCCAGGCAAGTGGAGAGTATTCCATCACACTCCTGACTTGTGCCTTGTAGATGGTGGAAAGGCTTTGGGGAGTCAGGGGGTGAGGCACTTGCCGCAGAATGCCCAGCCTCTGGCCTGCTCTTGTAACCCCAGTATTTATGTGGCTGGTCCAGTTAAGTTTCTGGTCAATGGTGACCCTCAGGATGTTGATGGTGGGGTATTCGGCGATGGTAATGCCGTTGAATGTCATGGGGCGGTGGTTAGACTCTCGCTTGTTGGAGATAGTCATTGCCTGGTACTTGTGTGGCTCGAATGTTACTTGCCACTCAGCAGCCCAACCTAAATGTCGTCCAGGTCTTGTTGCATGCGGGCATGGACTGCTCCATTATCTGAGGAGTTGTGAATGGAACTGAACACTGCGTAATCAACAGCGAACATCCCCACTTCAGACATGATGGAGGGAAGGTCATTGATGAAGCAGCTGAAGATGGTTAGGCCTAGGCAATTGCCCTGAGGAACTCCTGCAGCGATGTCCTGGGGCTGGGATGATTGACCTCCAACAACTACAGTCACCTTCCTTTGTGCTAGGTATGACTCCAGCCAGTGGAGAGTTTTCCCCCTGATGCCCATTGACTTCAATTTTACTGGGGCTATTTGATGCCACACTTGGTCAAATGGTGCCTTGAGATCACGAGCAGTCACTATCACCTCATCTCTGGACTTCAGCTCTTTTGTCCATGTTTGGATCAAGGCTATAATGAAGTCTGGAGCCGAGTGGTCCTGGCAGAATCCAAACTGAGCATCGGTGAGCAGGTTATTGGTGAGTAAGTGCCTCTTGATAGCACTGTCGACGACACCTCCCATCACTTTTGCTGATGATTGAGAGTAGATTGATGGGGTGGTAATTGGCCGGATTGGATTTGTCCTGCTTTTTGTGGACAGGACATAGCTGGGCAGTTTTCCACATTGTCAGGTGGATGCCAGTGTTGTAGCTATACTGGAACAGCTTGGCTAGGGGCATGGCTAGTTCTGGAGCACAGCTGGGATGTTGTCGGGTCCCATAGCCTTTGCTGTATCCGGTGCGCTCAGCCACTTCATGATATCACGTGGAGTGAATCAAATTGGCTGAAGACTGGCTTCTGTGATGGTGGAGACCTCAGGAGAAGACCGATATGGATCATCCACTTGGCACTTCTGGCGGAAGATGGTTGCAAACGCTTCAGCCTTGTCTTTTGCACTTGCATGCTATTCTCCGCCATCACTGAGAATGGGGATATTCATGGAGCCTCCTCCTCCCGTTAGTTGTTTAATTGTCCACCACCATTCACGACTGGATGTAGCAGGACTGCAGAGCTTTGATCTGATCTGTTGATTCTGGGATTGCTTACCTCTGTTTATAGCATGCTGCTTCCACTGCTTAGCACGCATGTAGTCCTGTGTTGCAGCTTCCTCAGGTTGTTACCTCATATTTAGGTATGCCTGGTGTTGCTCCTGGCATGCTCTTCTGCACTCCTCATTAAACCAGGGTTGGTCCCTTGGCTTGATGGTAACGGTAGAATGAGGGATATGCCGGGTCTTGAGGTTACAGATTGTGGTGTAATACAATTCTGCTGCTGATGATGGCCCATAGCGCTCATGGATGCCCAGTTTTGAGCTGCTAGATTTGTTCTGAATCTACCCCATTTAGCATGGTGGTAGTGCCACACAACATGATGGAGGGTGTCCTTAGTGTGAAGATGGGACTTCGTCTCCACAGTGACTGTACGGTGATCACTGCTACCAATGCTATCATGGGCAGGTACATCTGCAACAGGTAGATTGGTGAGGATGAGGTCAAGTAGGTTTTTCCCTCGTGTTGATTTTCTCACCACCTGCTGCAGGCCCAGTCTGGCAGCTATATCCTGCAGGATTCGGCCAGCTTGGTCAGTAGTGGTGCTACCGAGCCACACTTGGTGATGGACATTGAAGTCCTTCACCCAGAGTACATTCTGAGCCCTTGCTACTCTCAGTGCTTCTTTCACGTGGGTTCAACATGGAGGAGTACTAATTCATCAGCTGAGAGAGGGCGGTAGGTAGTAATCAACAGGAGGTTTCCTTGCGCATGCTTGACCTGAAGCCATGAGACTTCATGTGGTTTGGAATCAATGTTGATGACTCCCAGGGCTACTCCCTCCCGACAGTATACCACTGTGCCACCACCTCTGGTGGGTATGTTCTGCCGGTGGGACAGGACATACCGAGGGATGGCTATGGAGAAGCCTGGGACATTGGTTCTGTGACAAGACTGTTGCTTGACTCATGTGTGGGACAGCTCTCTCAATTTTGGCGCAAATCCCTAGATGCTCGTGATGATGTCTTTGCAGGACCGACTGGGCTGGGTGTGTCGTTGTTGTGTCCGAAGCCGCTGCCGAGATCGATGCCGGGTGGTCCTTTCAGTTTTATTCTCATTATTGTTTCTTGTGGCAGTTTGTTACAACTGAGTGGCTGGCTGGCCATTTCAGAGGGCCGTTAAGAGTGAAGCACATTGCTGTGGGTCTGGAGTCACATATAGGTCAGACGGGATAAGGACAGCAGATTTTCTTCCCTAAAGGACATTAGTGAACCAGATGGGTTTTTATGACAATCCGGTAGTTTCATGGTCCCCATTACTGACACTAACTTTTTATTCAATTAACTTAATTTAAACTCCACAGCTGCCGCTACAGTGGTGGGATTTGAACTCACATCTTCGGATTATTAGTCCAGGTCTCTGGTTTACTAGTTCCATAACTTGCTACCGTTCCTTAATATGCATTCACAAGCACAGGAACATCTAGTTCTCAGGCATCAGAAGGACTTGGGCTTTATTTATACAACAGGAGAGGTTGAACAACAACAACTTGCATTTACATATCGCCTTTAATGTGATAAAACGTCCCAAGGCACTTTATAGGAGCATTATCAGACCGAATTTGACACCGAGCCAAAGAAGGAGACATTAGGGTAGATGACCAAAAGCTTGGTCGGAGAGGTAGGTTTTAAGGAGCGTCTTAAAGGAGGAGAGAGGTGAAACGGCGGAGAGTTTAGGGATGGAATTCCTGAGCTTAGGACCCAGGCAGCTGAAGGCACAACCGCCAATGGTGGAGTATTTAAAATTGGGGATGTTCAAAAGGCCAGAATAGGTGGAGCGCAGAGATCTAGGAGATTATCGGACTGGAGGAGATTACAGAGATAGGGAGGGGCAAGGCCATGAAGGGATTTGAAAATGCACAGTTTAATTTCCTTCTATTTTGACCAACATCCTGCCGCAGTGCTGAACTCAGAACAGTTTGAAGGTTTGAAGGGGGCTGAATTTCCTCAGAACTTTCCCCCCACCCCAATGTAACTTGGACCCAAGTTCAGTACAAACCCGGTTTACACAGATAAACCCCACCAAAGAGAAAACGTTCTGATGAGAGGCCATCGTCCTGAAACGTTAACTCTGTTTCTCTCTCCGTAGATACTGCCTGATCTGCTGAATGTTTCCAGCATTTTTAGTGTTTAATTTTTTTTAATTCACCCTCTTTGACATTGTTCCTCTGGATTTGAATAAAAGAACAATGCTGCCCTCTGTTGGAAGTTTCAGCACATTGCGGTGCTTCAGTGTAAAGCTCATGATTCATGTGAAGCTATATTGTTAAATAACTCAATAACACTTACATTGATGTGCTTACAATGGCATTTATTTTTATTTTGTAATTACAATTACTTCACTGGAAAGGAAAGTTTGAATGGGGGAGGTGTATAATGAACGGCTGATCCACTTTACAAATAAGGCCATGATTTTGCCTATTCACAAAACAGGAATTAATGAACACAGCATTAATGAACAAGCCACATTGTAATCAGCAGGCATTGAAATCTTCAAAAAAATTAATAATTTTGTGGAGAGTGGAGATTGACTATCAGCCATAGCTCATTGCTCTTAAACAACTGCAGGCATGTAACTGTTAACCTGCTTTATAGTTAGATTTGGCACTTGGGGGCCAGTTTTCGAGGTTGCCTTGGTGGGGTCGAGTCTACACCGCTAACCGCATGGATCAGGAAATGGCGGGCAGGCTACCGGCGAGCTACCATCCAAATTTCCTGACCTCTGGGTAAGGGGAGGCTTGGTCAGTGGAAGCCTATTCAGAAACTTCCTCCTTCCTGTCAACTTGTGTGGAATTAAAGAAAAAGGAAAATGCTTGCATTCATTTCGTGCCTTTCACCACCTCAGGACATCCCAAATCACTTTACAGCCAACAAAGTATTTTTGAAGTGTACTGTAGAGAATCGCGGCAGCTAACTTGCGCACAGCAACCTCCCACAAACAACAATGAATAACTTCTTCACCCGTAGAGTGGTGAGAATGTGGAACTTGCTACACAAGTTGCGGCGAATAGTATCGATGCATTTAAGGTGAAGTGAGATAAACACATGAGGGAGAAAGGAATAGAGGGTTAGGCTGATAGGATAATATGAAGACAGATGGCAGGAGGCTCACGAGGAACATAAACATCAGCATGGGCCGAATGGCCTGTTTCTGTGTTGTACATTACAAATGACCAGATCATCTGTTTTAGTGATGTTGATTGAGGGATAAATATTGACCAGGCCAGCAGGGGGAGCTCCCCTGCTCTTCTAAATAGCACCGTGGGATCTTTTACGTCCACCTGAGAGAGAGCAGACCTCGGTTTAACATTTCATCCAAAAGAAGGCACCTCCAACAGTGCAGCACTCCCTCAGTACTGCCCCTCCGACAGTGCAGCGCTCCCTCAGTACTGCCCCTCCGACAGTGCAGCGCTCCCTCAGTACTGTCCCTCCCCGCTGCACTGCCCCTCCAACAGTGCAGTGCTCCCTCAGTACCGCCCCTCCAACAGTGCAGCACTCCCTCAGTACTGCACTAAAGTGTCAGCCTAGATTACGTGCTCCAGTCTCTGAAGTGAGACTTGAACCCACAACCTGCTGACTAAGGTAAGAGTGCTACCCCACTGAGCCTCGGCTGGCACCGAACTAATTAACGGGAAGTAGAAAAAAATTCTTAAAAGAAATTAAATAACGAACCAAATGATAAGCAGGCGTGAGGAGAGCTCTCCCATTTATTTCCCTAAGTGATTTACGGTTTTATCTGAAATCTGTTTAATCTTTTCAAAAAGAAAAATCTGGCAAGAATGAAGAGAATCGTCCTAACATTTCGAAAAGGTCAGAATGAATATTATTAACTGATTGAAGTATGTATTCAAATGGTGGGGGGGAGGGGGGAATAAAAGGAGGGAAAAAAGAGATGGAGAAACACTTTAATTTAGAAGGGAAGAAATGGTGAATAATTGATGGGGGCTCAGAGCCCACGGTAATTTCAGCAGCTCACACTATCTCACAAAGACATTTAGTTGTGATTGAGATCAAAGTGTTGGAAGCCCCTGCTGCTAAACTGAAAGGCAAAACTCACTGCCGCTCTCCTGCGCTCCTAATAATATCATCTTTATGCAGCTAATAAACTGCACACTTCAGTCAAACTATATCATTACAGAGGACTTAGGGAGCTAATAATTTAAAAGCACAGAAGCAGCCTTTGTTCTTCACTTTGAACCAAACAACATACTGTTGAATGAGCGGGAACATCAAAGGTTTGTCGCTATTATCACAGCAGCTAAGGCATCAGGCTGCAGAGCCTGGACCTCGGCTCCTGACTAAGATTAAAGATAGGGGATTATCAGACCATGGGCAGTACCTGCTCTTTTCATTTTATATTAGTTACTGTCAGTGGACAAGATGGCTCGCTCATCAATGAAAGTTTCTTGCAAAATAGACGCGAATGAATTAAACTTTTTTGCCCCTTCCTATGATTTCTCTTTCTATCGCCGAACTCCTGTGATCATTTTTAATGTCCCTCCTGTCATCTTTCTTCAAATGTGCCACCGTAATATTGGCAAACTGCTGCTGTCTGAATTCTGCCCCAGTTTTGTTCAAGAGTTTATGATTAGTCAGGGTTTGGTATTTCTGCCTTCCATTTCACATGCACCCTCACCCTCCACCTCACCCTCATCCTCCGACTCACTCGTGGTCTCAACCTCTCCCTTGCCCACATCCTCTTAACCTCTCATCACCTGCCGCCTCACTCTTTTCCTTACCTCTTCCCTGCCCTCTCGATCCTCATCCCTTACCCTCTCCCTCCTCCCTGCCCTCTCTATCCTCATCCCTACCCTCTCCTTCCTCCTTGCCCTTACTGTCCCCTTGCCCTCCTTTTCCCACATGCCCTCACACGCCCTCACCTTTCGCTTGCCCTCACCCTCCCTTTCCTTTGCACTCTCCCTTGCCCTCATCTTCCTCCTCACTCACCATCACTCTCCTCCTCACCCTCCCCTTGCCCTCCCTCTTGGTGGTGCCTTCATCGTCCTCCTTATTCTTGTCCTCACCTACCTCCTCACTCATGCACACCCTTCCCTTACCCTCCACCTTGCCCAATGGCCGCTGTCACTTCCTCCTCTGTCTTTCCCTTGTTCTTCCCCTTGCCATTCCCTTTGCTTTCTCCATCAGCCTTCTTACAAACATAGGGAATTCTAACTGGCTCAGATTGTTCTTGTACCTTCTGGCATGGTTATTCACACCCAGGCCTTGTTCTCCAAACTGGCTTCTCTGTTCAATCCTGCTGCTGCGCTCTCAGTTCCACAGCCCTGCCCAGTGCTGACCCATCACTCTCTAACATGGTCGTTACCATTCTCAGGCTCAACTCAAGTCTTCTCACACAAAGACAATTCAGTCTCAAAAAATTAAAGGCCCCCACCCCACCAAGTCTTACCCAGAGTGTTACTCAGTCTTGCAGGCCAGGAAGAACAGGTTCAATCCCTGGCTTATATTGTGTTAGCTAGTCTCAGCCAGGTTGATATTGGAAGCACTGCAGTTAGCTTCAGTGCCCCTGATTATTGACCAATTTTCCAGTGGATGTATCTGATTTTCAGCTGCTTGCTACTCGATGTCCATTTGTGCAATAATGGTTTCTTTCCTGTTTTCCCCTGTAATGTTGGGACTGTAAGCTTTCGAGGTGTATATATTGCAGCATTCTAACATTTGTGAGAAGACTTGGAAATGATCATTTACCCAGAAGACACTGGGCTGCCGTCATTCTTTTCAGGGAAAGGCAGCAAAATGGCTACCAGGAATCTGGCAACCTGCTGCAGCATGGACTTTTCAAAAGCTCCTCATTGTAATTACAAACTAGACTTCCTAAGGTGAAAAAAAAAGCCACAAATTGCTGAAAATCTGAATGCGAAATGGAAAACGCTGGAGATTCACAGCGGGTCTGTCAAAATTGGAAAGAGGAAAGATAGGTCAATGTTTCACCGGAAGTGAGGTCACATGTAACACCTGTGACATATGACAACTGTGACATCATGTGGCAACTGTGACATTGCATGCCATCATCATACATCACAGCAGTGACTAAGTACCTTGTTTTTAGTGAGAGTTTAGAGAAGTAAAGACTCATTTACAGGTTTAATCAGCCTTCGATATCTCTGATTCACACAGCGCCTCAAGAATTGAAGCCGATTCACCGACGCTCAAACCTACCTATGGATTGACTCTCAATCTCCTGGGAGTGTAAAAAACATCCAGAAAACTGCAACCCAATCACACAGCCTTTACAATTTTGAGGATCATTTTAGCAAATTAGGAGCAAAATGAAAAATTATAACCACCTTGACTGACAGCTGAAATCCAGACCAAATATCTGCTTGGAAGACCTTCAGTGTTTGATCACGACAGGGCACAACAGGAAGATGCATGACTTGTAGATTATTGCTGGATCATGAATTCACTCTCGTCCCCTGCTGTTAGGTTCATGTGGGCCTACTGAGACAGATATAAAAATATGAAAGAGGAATGGGTCAGTCAGCCTGGTGGACCTGCTGAGACCCTGCAAATCTCTCCCAGCAAGTTTCATACTTAACATGCAATTTAACTTTGAAAATGTAGTGCAAGTTCTCTAGTTCAGCTCTACATCACCACCACCTCTCAACTCCTCCACGGTCTCTAAATTGTCAGACTGCTTGTCCGACATCCAGTACAGGATGAACAGAAATTTCCTCCAACTAAATATTGGGAAGACTGAAGCCATTGTCTTTGGTTCCCGCCATAAACTCTGTTCCTTAGCCACAGACTCCATCCCTCTCCCAAGCATCTGTCTGAGGCTGAACCAGGCTGTTTGCAACCTTGGCGTTGTGTTTGACCACATATCCGCTCCATCATCAAGACCACCTATTTCGACCTCCGTAACATTGCCCGACTCCGCCCCTGCTTCAGCTCATCCACTGCTGAAACCCTCAGCCATGCCTTTGTTACATAGGATATACAGCACAGAAACAGGCCATTCGGCCCAATCAGTCCATGCCAGCGTTTATGCTCTACTCAAACCTTCTCCCATCTTTCCTCATCTAACTATCAGCATAATTCTCTGTTCATATGCTTATCTAGCCTCCCCTTAAATGCATCTACACTATTCGCTTCAACAGCTCCCTGCAATAACGAGTTCCACATTCTCACCACTCTGGGTAAAGTTTTTTCTGAATGTCCTTACCGCTAGACTTGACAGTTCCAACGCACTCCTGGCCGGTCTCCCATCTTCCACCTTCTGTAAACTTGAGGTCATCCAAAACTCATTTGCTCGTGTCCTAACTCGCACCAAGTCCCATTCACCAGTCGGGAGGCGGGAGTTCGTGAGGCGAGCGGCCTACAAAAGCCCCAACAGTTCGAGGAGAGCGGCGGCGGTCGGGAGGCGGGAGTTTGTGAAGCGAGCGGCCTACAAAAGGCCCAACAGTTCGAGGAGAGCGGCGGCGGTCGGGAGGCGGGAGTTTGTGAAGCGAGCGGCCTACAAAAGGCCCAACAGTTCGAGGAGAGCGGCGGCGGTCGGGAGGCGGGAGTTCGAGGCGAGCGGCCTACAAAAGGCCCAACAGTTCGAGGAGAGCGGCGGCGGTCGGGAGGCGGGAGTTCGTGAGGCGAACGGCCTACAAAAGGCGAGCCGGTGCAGCTGCAGCGGGGAGCGAAGGCAAAAAAGAAGTAGAAAGAAATCCAAAGGTGACGTTACAGCCAAGGGGGTAAGTGATTGGCTGGTGATTGGTGAGTAGCTTTTCTTTTTTCTTTTCTTTATCAGTAAGTAACATTTAGCATTGTTGTTGCCAAATTAAGTTTATCTAGGAGTTAAGTCATGGCAGGACAGCTCGGACACGTGTTATGCTCCTCCTGTACTATGTGCGAAGTCAGGGACGCTTCCAGTGTCCCTGACAACTACGTGTACGGGAAGTGTATCCACCTGCAGCTCCTGACGGACCGCATTGTGGCACTGGAGCTGCGGGTGGATGAACTCTGGAGCATCCACGATGCTGAGAATGACGTGAATAGCACGTTTAGTGAGTTGGTCTTACTGCAGGTAAAGTGTACACAGCCAGATAGTAAATGGGTGACCAACAGGAAGAGCAGTGCAAGGAAGGTAGTGCAGGGGTCCCCTGCGGTCATCCCCCTGCAAAACAGATACACCACTTTGGGTACCGTTGAGGGGGATGACTCATCAGGGGAGAGCAGCACCGTGGGTGGCTCTGCTGCACAGGAGGGCAGGAAAAAGAGTGGGAGAGCTATAGTGATTGGGGATTCGATTGTAAGGGGAATAGATAGGCGTTTCTGCAGCCGCAACCAATACTCCAGGATGGTATGTTGCCTCCCTAGTGCAAGGTTCAAGGATGTCTCGGAGCGGGTGGAGGACATTCTGAAAAGGGAGGGTGAACAGCCAGTTGTCGTGGTACATATAGGTACCAACGATATGGGTAAAAAAACGGGATGAGGTCCTACGTGACGAATTTAGGGAGCTAGGAGCTAAATTAAAAAGTAGGACCTCAAAAGTAGTAATCTCAGGATTGCTACCAGTGCCACGTGCTAGTCAGAGTAGGAATCGCAGGATAGATGAATACCTGGCTTGAGGAGTGGTGCAAAAGGGAGGGATTCAAATTCCTGGGACATTGGAACCGGTTCCGGGGAGGTGGGACCAGTACAAACCAGACAGTCTGCACCTGGGCAGGACTGGAACCAATGTCCTGGGGGAGTGTTTGCTAGTGTTGTTGGGAAGGAGTTAAACCAACATGGCAGGGGGATGGGAACCTATGCAGGGAGACAGAGGGAAATAAAATGGAGGCAGAAGCAAAAAATAGAAAGGAGAATAGTAAAAGTGGAGGGCAGAGAAACTCAAGACAAAAAACAAAAAGGCCCACATTACAGCAAAATTCTAAAAAGACAAGCCTGAAGGCTCTGTGCCTCAATGCGAGGAGTATTCGGAATAAGGTGGACAAATTAACTGTCCAGACAACAGTTAACGGTTATGACGTAATTGGCATCACGGAGACATGGCTCCAGGGTGACCAAGGCTGGAAATTCAACATCCAGGGGTATTCAACATTTAGGGAGGATAGGCAGAGAGGAAAAGGAGGCGGGGTGGCGTTGCTGGGTAAAGAGGAAATTAATGCAATAGTAAGGAGGGACATTAGCCTGGACGATGTAGAATCAGTATGGGTGGAGCTGTGGAATACTAAAGGGCAGAAAACGCTAGTGGGAGTTGTGTACAGACCACCAAACAGTAGTAGTGAGGTTGGGGACAGCATCAAACAAGAAATAAGGGATGTGTGCATTAAAGGTACAGCAGTTATCATGGGCGACTTTAATCTACATATTGATTGGGCTAACTAAACTGGTAGCAATGCAGTGGAGGAGGATTTCCTGGAGTATATAGGGATGATTTTCTAGACCAATATGTCGAGGAACCAACTAGAGAGCTGGCCATCCTAGACTGGGTGATGTGTAATGAGAAGGGACTAATTGGCAATCTTGGGGAAGAGTGCCAATAATATGGTAGAATTCTTTATGAAGATGGAGAGTGACACAGTTAATTCGGAAACTAGGGTCCTGAACTTAAGGACGGTATGAGGCGTGAATTGGCTAGAATAGACTGGCAAAGGATACTTAAAGGGTTGATGGTGGATAAGCAATGGCAAACACTTAAAGATCACATGGATGAACTTCAGCAATTGTATATCCCTGTCTGGAGTAAAAATAAAACGGGGAAGGTGACTCAACCGTGGCTAACAAGGGAAATTATGGATAGTGTTAAAACCAAGGAAGAGGCATATAAATTGTCTAGAAAAAGCAACAAACCTGAGGACTGGGAGAAATTTAGAATTCAACAGAGGAGGACTAAGGGTTTAATTAAGAGGGGGAAAATAGAGTACAAGGGGAAGCTTGCAGGGAACATAAAAACTGACTGCAAAAGCTTCTATAAATATGTGAAGAGAAAAAGATTAGTGAAGACAAACGTAGGTCCATTGCAGTCGGATTCAGATGAATTTATAATGGGGAACAAAGAAATGGCAGACCAATTGAACAATTACTTCGGTTCTGTTTTCACGAAGGAAGACACAAATAACCTTCCGAATGTACTAGGGGACAGCGGGTCTAGTGAGAAGGAGGAACTGAAGGATATCCTTATTAGGCGGGAAATTGTATTAAGGAAATTGATGGGATTGAAGGCCGATAAATCTCCGGGGCCTGATAGTCTGCATCCCAGAGTACTTAAGGAAGTGGCCCTAGAAATAGTGGATGCATTGGTGATCATTTTCCAACAGTCTATCGACTGGATCAGTTCCTATGGACTGGAGGGTAGCTAATGTAACACCACTTTTTAAAAAGGGAGGGAGAGAGAAAACGGGTAATTATAGATCGGTTAGCCTGACATCAGTAGTGGGGAAAATGTTGGAATCAACCATTAACGATGAAATAGCAGCGCATTTGGAAAGCAGTGACAGGATCAGTCCAAGTCAGCATGGATTTATGAAAGGGAAATCATGCTTGACGAATCTTCTGGAATTTTTTGAGGATGTAACTAGCAGAGTGGACAAGAGAGAACCAGTGGATGTGGTGTATTTGGACTTTCAAAAGGCTTTTGACAAAGTCCCGCACAAGAGATTGGTGTGCAAAATCAAAGCGCATGGTATTGGGGGTAATGTACTGACGTGGATAGAGAACTGGTTGGCAGACAGGAAGCAGAGAGTCGGGATAAACGGGTCCTTTTCAGAATGGCAGGCAGTGATTCGTGGAGTGCCGCAGGGCTCAGTGTTGGGACCTCAACTCTTTACAATATACATTAACAATTTAGATGAAGGAATTGAGTGTAATATCTCCAAGTTTGCAGATGACATTAAACTGGGTGGCGGTGTGAGCTGTGAGGAGGACACTAAGAGGCTGCAGGGTCACTTGGACAGGTTAGGTGAGTGGGCAAATGCATGGCAGATGCAGTATAATGTGGATAAATGTGAGGTTATCCATTTTGGGGGCAAAAACACGAAGACAGAATATTATCTGAATGGCGGCAGATTAGGAAAAGGGGAAGTGCAACGAGACCTGGGTGTCATGGTTCATCAGTCATTGAAAGTTGGCATGCAGGTACAGCAGGCGGTGAAGAAGGCAAATGGTATGTTGGCCTTCATAGTTAGGGGATTTGAGTAGAGGAGCAGGGAGGTCTTACTGCCGTTGTACAGGGCCTGAGGCCTCACCTGGAATATTGTGTTCAGTTTTGGTCTCCTAATCTGAGGAAGGATGTTCTTGCTATTGAGGGAGTGCAGCGAAGGTTCACCAGACTGATTCCAGGGATGGCTGGACTGTCATATGAGAAGAGACTGGATCAACTGGGCCATTATTCACTGGAGTTTAGAAGGATGAGAGGGGATTTCATAGAAACGTATAAGATTCTGACGGGACTGGACAAATTAGATGCGGGAAGAATGTTCCCGATGTTGGGGAAGTCCAGAATCAGGGTACACAGTCTAAGGATAAGGGGTAGGCCATTTAGGACTGAGATGAGGAGAAACTTCTTCACTCAGAGTTGTTAACCTGTGGAATTCCCTGCGCAGAGAGTTGTTGATGCCAGTTCATTGGATATATTCAAGAGGGAGTTAGATATGGCCCTTACGGCTACGGGGATCAAGGGATATGGAGAGAAAGCAGGAAAGGGGTACTGAGGGAATGATCAGCCATGATCTTATTGAATGGCAGTGCAGGCTCGAAGGGCCGAATGGCCTACTCCTGCACCTATTTTCTGTGTTTCTAATCACCTCTGTGATTGCTAACCTACATTGGCTCCCGGTTAAGCAACGTCTCGGTTTTAAAATTCTCATCCTTGTTTCCAAATTCCTCCATGGTCTCTGTAATCTCCTGCAGTCCTACAACCTTTGAAGATACAATTGGCGGCCGTTCCTTTGGCTGCCTTGGCCCTAAGGTCAGGAATTCCCTCCCTAAATCTCTCCACCTCTCTCCTTTAAGATGCTCCTTAAATCCTACCTCTTTGACCAAGCTTTTGGTCACGTGCCCCAATATTTCCTTATGTGGCTCGGTGTCAAATTTTATTTGTAGTGCTCCTGCAAAGCGCAATGGGACATTTTACTGTGTTAAAGGTGCTATATAAGTACAAGTTGTTGTTGTTGAAGGAGCAGCAATATATTTCCAAGTCAGGATGGTTGCTATATCTCATACTGGATCTGATACTGTACATGATATTGTATCTAATATAGTATGTAATACTGAATACTGTACCTGATACTCTAATACTGTATTTGATACTGTATCTAATACTGTATCTGATATTGTATTTAATAATGTATCTAATATTTTTCTTAATACTGTATCTAATACTTTACTGAATGCTGTATCCAATCTCCCTTGGGGTAGTTTTTTGTGATGTCAGGTGATGAGGCTTTGATCTCTCACAATCTGACACCAGCCTGCGAGCAATGTAATGCACCTGCTGTACTGCGCACTCAGCCAGGTTAAGGTGAGCTATTAAATCTACAAATCACACCGCTGGCCATACCCAGTCCGTCCTGGAACAAATTAAATGCTAATCTCCCTGGCTCGGAGGAATCTAAATGTGCCTCGACACCTGCACTCCTCGCAGGAGGCCAATCTAAAGGAAGGGGGAGGGGAGAATGTCTGGGTTTAACTCCTAAGCTGCAACGGCGACGAGTAATTGTGGATGGGAACTGCACTTTAGTAACATTTTGTCACTTTTTATATCTGCCAACTGGAGACAGAAACCAGTCTCTAGGGCCGAAATTGTCCCTTTTAGCGATCGGAGGCGCATCGGGACGCAAAATAGAACTCACCTGGGCGCAGCGCAAACATCCCCCCTCCCGGAATTGGGCGGGGGTTTTGTGGAGATGCCAAGAGGTAGCGCCCCACTCCTGCTGGGAATGCCCTGCCCTGACGTCACTGCTGCGTGCATCGCTCCCTTACTGCCCTAGAAGTGAAATTGCCCCGCGCAACTTACCTTCGTGCCTGGCGATGACAACAACAGCTTGAGCTGTCGAGTTGCAATCGGGAACCGGATGTGGCAGCGCTATTTAAAGGCGCCATCTTCAAAAGTTTTTTCTGCTGGCCATTACTTATTCCAACAGTTAGGCAGAGTGGCTGATGGACTGATAGTAGCAGTTTTTTGCTCAAAGATTCTTCTGCCTCCTACTTTTCCCCTTGTATCACTCACACCACTTTCGACGTTCAACCATTTCTGTCACTTCATGGGGGCTGTGCTGGCACTCGACCTGCTGCTCCGACTTCACCATCAGAGGATGCTTTGACAAAGACAGTGGCACCACATATTAGAGAAAGGCATCGAGAGAGGGAGAGAGAAAGGCTACGACAAAGAGGGGGAGCACCATAGGGAGAGGACCATCGAGCAGGCCACAGGGAGAGTGAAAGGGAGAGGCAAGGGGACAGACACAGACAACCACATCCAGCAGCACAGGAACCAGCACATGCAGAAACTCAGGGAGAAGCACATCAAGATGTTGCCAGAGGAAGAAGGCACCACAGGGCTGGCAACAGAAGGCCATTACTCTCCCAGCATATTCTGATAGCAGTTCTCCTATATCAATTTGACTGAGGAGCAGTGTGTGCAAAGGCTGCCATCTGCTGCAACCAGACCTTGAGCCTCACACAAGGGTGAGGAAGGCTCTCTCAGTGGCAGTCAAGGTCACCAGCGCTCTCAATTTCTACGCCAATGGATCCTTCCAGTGAGCAACAGGAGACATCTCCAACATCTCCCAGTTTGGCGTCCTGGCTCATGGCTCCCCTCCGCAACCTCACCAATCCTGCCCAGCACTTGTACGAGAGCCATGCCGCCACCAGGAACATAATTGAGCAGACCATCGGAGTGCTGAAGAAACGGTTCCGCTGCCTTGATTGCTCGGGAAGAGTCCTCCAGTACTCATCTGAGTGGGTGTCCCTATTCATCATCATCTGCTGCATGCTGCATGCATGCTGGCCATCATGAGGGCACAGCCATTGCCACCAGGTATAGCCGTACCACCTCCGGAGGAGGAGCAACAGCAGGAGGACGAGGAGGAGCAGGGACAGCAACAGCCGCGATGGAGGAGGCAGCAACTCCATCGCAATCCTGCAAGTGTGGTCCCCAACTGTCTCATCAGAGGTCATTTCCACTGATTTCCATCCCACTTCCAGGTTCCTATGGACATCACCAACACCACATCAATTTGCCCTTCCATACCAAATCCCCAATACTGAAATGAGAGACAACAGCAAACGTTAAACATTCCAATTATCATTTATAAAACAACAATAAAATGCATAACTATTTAATCATCACCCTTGTGCATTTCCTTATAGCCCCTTTTTCATCCGCCTATTCTACTACTTTTCTGCAGTTCCTCCGCTGTGGCCACAGAATGGCTGGTTAAAGGCTGCTGTGTGTCAGGGCCAGAGACTATAGATGGCCTTGTAGGACGCTTTCCCAGCTCTGGGCCTGGAAGGCCTGGCTGCAGACTGCACCACCTCAGGCTGGATAGCGGCAGTCTGGGCTGGCTGACTGACAATGGTGGAGTTGCAGTGGTGAGATCAGGAATGCTGTCACCCAGTCACGAGGGAGAAGAAGAGGTGGGGGAGGATGAGGATGAGGAGGGGGAGAAGGAGAAGGAAACAAGTACTGCGTCACTGCTTCTCTCACCCGCAGGCACCAGCTCAGACATTGGCATGACGCGGCCATTAGAGGCTAGCGTGGGACACAGGTATGCACTGGGTGATGCACCGGGGCCTAGCAGACTGCAGCATGGTCAAGGGGGAAGGAGGGCGAGATCGCTCGCGAGTTCTACTCTACAGGATTCAGGTGAGGACCTTGATGGGGAGGTGTTCACACAAAGGGTGATGGCCATGCACTCCGAAATGTTAGGTGCAATGGCAAGGGTGCCCGAGAGCCTGTCGTAAGTGATAAGGAACATGGAGGAGTCCGCCTCCCATATTGTAGACAGCTCTGCGCACACCATGGAGCTCATTATTGCCAGTGTGCAGACGATGGCGGACTCCCAGACAGACCGTGCGGATCCAGACCTCATGACACGTGTCATGGGCGATGTTGCAGCTTCCATTGCAGCACAGGCGGAAGCAATGCAACATCTTAGTGCTGCAATAGAGTCAATGCTTGCTCCTAGTCCACTGACCCAGTGCTACTCCCCCGGGGCAGCGCCTCAGCATCCCCCCAATCTGATAGAGCACAGATTGCTAGGCTGTTGCGACAGGGTGAGTTCCCCGGTCAACTGGTGGACCCAGCGGCGATGGCAGCAGTCAGGCTTGTGAGACTGCAGGAGAGCAGTCTAAGCATCCATGCGAGCAAGCATTGACTCTATTGCAGCACTAAGATGTTGCATTGCTTCCGCCTGTGCTGCAATGGAAGCTGCAACATCGCCCATGACACGTGTCATGAGGTCTGGATCCGCACGGTCTGTCTGGGAGTCCGCCATCGTCTGCACACTGGCAATAATGAGCTCCATGGTGTGCGCAGAGCTGTCTACAATATGGGAGGCGGACTCCTCCATGTTCCTTATCACTTACGACAGGCTCTCGGGCACCCTTGCCATTGCACCTAACATTTCGGAGTGCATGGCCATCACCCTTTGTGTGAACACCTCCCCATCAAGGTCCTCACCTGAGTCCTGTAGAGTAGAACTCGCGAGCGATCTCGCCCTCCTTCCCCCTTGACCATGCTGCAGTCTGCTAGGCCCCGGTGCATCACCCAGTGCATACCCGTGTCCCACGCTAGCCTCTAATGGCCGTGTCATGCCAATGTCTGAGCTGGTGCCTGCGGGTGAGAGAAGCAGTGACGCAGTACTTGTTTCCTTCTCCTTCTCCCCCTCCTCATCCTCATCCTCATCCTCATCCTCATCCTCCCCCACCTCTTCTTCTCCCTCGTGACTGGGTTGGGGGAGGCTCAGGCACAGGTTGCTCCTCTGCTGGCTGATTATGTGAAAGCATAAATGGCACAGAGTCACATTAAAGTGAAGGCGGGGGGAGCAGGAATGGAGCAAGGAAGGCAGAATGAGGAGCTGGAAAGTGATAAGGCCTTCTGGTTTAACGAGGAAGTGGGATGAGAAGAGGGGCTAAAGATACCATTGTTGCCCCCAGCGGGCTTGACATCTCCAGCGGCCACGGGGTCCACCATCTGCGGGCCAATGAGCCACAGTACTTGCTCCTCCAGGTCAGAAAGCTGACCCCTCCAGCCTGCTGCTGCTCCATCCTATTGTGTGCCCTCTTGGCCTGCAAAAGAAAGGAAGCTTTGTGAGTAAGATTCCAGGTATGCATATGGAAGATATGCCTGCCGTGGTTAAATAGCTGAATTGTAGGCAAGGTGTGAAATGAGGCTGTGACTGTGAGTAGGTACAGATGGTTGGTGGCTGCATGCTGGGTTAAGTGCTGGCTTGCAGAGTGTGCACAGACAGAGGCTCAGAGGCTGGCATGTCAGAGTTAAGGAAACATGTTCTCATTTTGACCACCCGAGTGAGATCATTGAATATTTTGCGACACTGTGTAGGGATTGTATCCACGACCGTACTGCCCGACACCTCCGCAGCCACCTCTGCCCACGTGGCCCTAAAAACCTATGAATTTGGCCTTCTCCCAGATGGAGGGAACAGTGCCTCCCTCCTTCTCTCCACTGCCCCCATAATTGTCTCCAATGCCAGGTCGCTGAACCGAGCTCTTGGAGCAGACATCGCACACCTTCCCTGCAGCTCAGTCAACTCAAGAAATGATGAGAATGACCCAGTGCTGCCTGAAACCACATCCCCTTTAAGAACTGGAATGAACAGCAGCCTCATTATCAGTGAATGAAAGTCAGCTGAAATTGGGCGCAGCCCCGGTAATAGCACTCCTGTAGTGCGCCTCCAATACCGCCTCGCTGCATTTCTGAGAGAAAAGTGCCCAATTTTCCACAATTTTGCAGCCCTTCTCGCCGGGTGCTAAATGGTCAATCATATAAAACTAAGCGGCTCAAATGTGGCGTTATTGAATTTTGCCCCCTCTGTATTATGCCGTGGCTGTGATTGCTTGCTGATCGCGCTGCCCTCTTTATCGATTTGACTCTACTGCACAATATAAAGTAGTTAACGGGGAACACTCCCCAGGAAATAGTGAAGAATTGGGATTCAGCTCACAATTTAGCGTCAATTATTTCTTACAGAACCTTGACAAACTAACGCTGCGGGTGGGGGGGCGGCGGGGGTGCTGCACTGATGTATGTGCTCAAACCCCTGGAGTGGGATTTGAACCCACCACCTTGTGTCTCAGAGGCGCGAACGCCAAAGCTGACACCAGTATAAGAGATTGGCCGATAGAGGAATAGGAAATGGGCTTCAGCCCTTCCAACTCACTCCATCGCCCAGGCTCGCTGATCAAAACCATGACTTCTCTTTGAACAAGTTTGTGGTTTAGTTTGGAAATGCCGACCAGAGATAATCCCTATGACCCATTTATAATGTCGCCTTCCATCGTGGGCAAAGTAGTTCTTCCCTCATTGTGCCTCAAGACAAGCTGCACCAAGATGACCCTCCACATTTCCCCATAGTCCTGTGGGCTCTCTCAGCCAGATCGACAGTTCAGTGCTGAATAAGTTGAACAATATCTCTGGAACACAACTTTAAGCAGATAGGCCTGGAAATTAAATTGAAGGTATTTAAGGCACTAATGTCAGGCAGTCGCTAAATTTAGCGGCTGGAAATGGTTTGTGACGGCAGCCAAACAACACAGTGGTTGCACCCTGACTGTGGAGTGGAGTGCGAAGGGAAGTGTTCCACACCTCTCTTGGGGCACTAGGCCGGGCAAGCAACTGAATATCCCGTGCTAAAGAGCCAGCTTAATAGCGCTCTCAGAGAGACCTCCCTGCAAAAAAAAAAGAATTGGAACATAAAGCATGAAAAACATTCCCTATACATTACCCCAAATAAAATTAAATCGCAAAAAAAAATCTCAATCACACTTACCTCATGCAGTCCCGGGACAGCTCCGCACACCGGTGTTCTATGGCGGCGGCACTAGGGGGCGCTATGGGTGCAGTGCAAACCGAATGTTGTACCGGTGTCGATGCCGGGGACGTTGCACACCGGTGCTACGCTCCCGGGCGATACTCAGCGCTGCCGGGACCGGCACACTGAATTTTCCGAGCAGCGTGAATGCTGGCGCTCACAACTGCAAACCCTTTAGCGCCCCTGTTCCGACCCACGCGAGGGGCGCTATCCAACCGAATTTCTCGCCCTTACATTATTTGTGCAGCACGGAGACAGCGCAATTAAAATAACATTCAGAATAAAATCCACAACAGATACCAGTTCAATCTCTGCAAACCCACAGCCAGGATGGGAAAGAAACTTGCTGTGTTCGGCAGTTTGAACAATGGGACTCTCCCACAGTAAGTCCGCTATAAAATATTAAAAAGACAGAGACTGCTTGCTGCATTAAATTGGATGTGAATGCGTCAGATTTCAAAGAGATCAGAATAATGAACTTACATCATAAAATGCACATATCCCTTTCAAACTCCTCCTTGACATCTCAGGAAGGCGTTTAATAGAGAACGGATTCAAAATAGCACAGAATCCTGCTGCTCTGGAAAGCAAGAGGCAGCCAGGACAGATCCCAAATCTCATTAATGTATTTCTCTCTTTTCTTGACTAATTAAGTGCGCTTCTGATACTTTACTGAACAAAAGACAGCGGGCAACGTACAAAGACCAAACCTCACCTTGAGAATTGCTTGAGAAACACCAAGTGCCAACAAATATTGGACGAGATGTCCTCCAGCCTGGAGTTGTTTGGTACAATCATGATGTAAAAACCAAGGAGGAGGATTGAAAGGCTCCTTTCTCATGCATTTCAGCAGCCTATAATCAACCACAAAAAGCACATTGGCTCAGCATTAGCTGTGGCTCAGTGGGCAGCACTCACGCCTCTGAGTCAGAAGGTTGTGGGTTCAAGTTCCACTCCAGGGATTTGAGCACAAAAATCTAAGCTGACCCTCCAGTGCAGTGCTCTGCTGCACTGTCGGAGGTGCCGTCTTTCAGATGAGACCTTAAACTGAGGCCCCGTCTGTCCTCTCAGGTGGAAGTAAAAGATCCCATGACACTATTTCGAAGGTGAGTTCTCCTGCTGACCTTGCAAAGCAAGCCTCCAAAACCAGCCATTCATCTTGTTGTTGTCTGTGGGACCTTACTGTGCAGAAATTGCTTCATGGTGGGACTTCAGGCGTTGGGGCAGCCTGAGGTTGTGAAAGACTCTATGGAAATGCAAGGTTTTTTGTATTTATATAACAACTTTCACATCCTCAGATTGGTTTATAACCGCTTAAAATCAATTCCTTTTGCAAGGTTGTTAGTCACTGTTGTTATGTCAGTACATGAGGCAGGCAATTGCCGCACAGGTCCCACAAACAGCAATGAGATAAGTGACCGGTTTTGGTTTGCCAAGTCACCGGAAGAACTCTCCTACTCGTCTTCGATTAGTGCCATGGGATCGTTTACATCCACTTGAACTGGAATACGAGGACTCAGTTTAACGTCCCATCCAAAAGGCGGGATCTCAGACAGTAATCGCACACTTCGATACTACACTGAAGATGTTGCATTTGATATTTATGTCAAACATATTTGCCTCATTTGCAATTAACCTGCAATAATAAACCACTTGGCTGATCTTTTTTCTATCTTTAATGTTTCATTTTCATATCTCGGTGAGTTGTATGATGAGGTCATCTCAGTCCCCCCACTGCTGTGGGGCTCAGGCTGTGGTTGGGGCTGGGAGCAGGGGTTGGATCTGGGGATGGGGCTGGGGGCTTGGGTTGGGGGTGAGGCCTTTGGCTAGGGGCTGGGGTTTTGAGCTAGGAGCTGGGGTTGGATCTGGGGGCTTGGGTTGGGGGTGAGGCCTTTGGCTAGGGGCTGGGGTTGGGAGCTGGGGGCTCGGGGCTTGGGTTGGGGGCGAGGCCTTTGGCTAGGGGCTGGGGTTTTGAGCTAGGAGCTGGGGTTGGATCTGGGGGCTTGGGTTGGGGGTGAGGCCTTTGGCTAGGGGCTGGGGTTGGGAGCTCGGGGCTTGGGTTGGGGGTGAGGCCTTTGGCAAGGGGCTGGGGTTGGGACTGGGAGCTGTGGTTGGGGTTGGGACTGGGAGCTGGGATTGGGAGCTGGGGCCGATGATGGGGCTGGGGCATCCCAAAATTGTTGAAAATTCCACTTCATTTTCAACTCCAATGTTTCACCATTATCTTTCTACCTACTCTTCCTTCCTGGCAGCTACATCGCCGCATTTGGCTTTGGTTGTCTTTGTCTTCTGTTAACTTCTCCCCACTTCTTCATCAATGAGTTGCTTAAGAAAGGATTAGAATGATTATCTGGTCAGATTGGGATTGAGGATTATAAGGATAGATTGAAGTATAAATCCCATGGTATTATTTCAAGAAGAGCCAGGGAGATCTCCTGGTGCCCAGGCCAACATAATCCCTCAACCAACATCATCGAAAACAGATGGTCCGGTTATCTTGCTAGCTGTAGGACCTTGCTGTGCACTAATTGGTTGCCGTGTTTACCTACAAAACAGTGCCTGGTCTTCAAAAGCACTTCTTAGCTCTGAGATGGCCTGAGGATGTGAAAGGTGCTATATAAATGCAAGCTCTTCACCTGATCCTGGATAATGAAGATAGATTCTGGAGAACAAAGTGTTCTGTTATTCAGGAGGGGAAGTTCATAAGTTTTTAGCTGTGTTTAATAACCTTCCTCAGGAAATTTAAGTAAATGAGAAGTCCCTGACATCACAAATTGTACAAAGTGCACTGGAGACAGTGGGCTCAATGAGCCAATAACCTTTTCCCATTACACAGTTTCCTCTGTCCTTATATTATCTGTCCCAGTTCATGCTTGATGCTTCTCACCTATGTTTCCTCTGACATCATTTGGTTTTTTTTGATACAGTGACTATTTACACAAAGTTTGCACTTGGCTATTGGAATAAGAAACTTTGATGTTGTCAAATCTCAGTATCGTCTAATAGTAATTACTGTTAGACACACACGCACATTATTTATGACCTAACAGATACCAAAAGCACTCCATGTTACACTACCCTGCATCTGATTTGGGAGACATCCCTATGAAGAGCTTTATGTAAATGAGGAGCTGCTGTGCTCTTGTTTCCGGAGCTTCTTTAATGTTATATTCCAGGGCGGATAGAGCAGGGAACAATCAGGCTTCAGATTACAAACGTGCTCCTTTGCCGCATTTACTCAGTAAACACAAGAGTAGGTTTGTTTTCAGCCAACGTACACCACTCCCCTGGTTCCTGAGTAGACAGGTACTTCTCACGAATACAGCAGAGATTCAACATTCTGCAGCAAAATACTGCAGGTGCAACTATAAAAACAGAAAATGCTAGAAACACTCAGCAGGTCAGTCAGCATCTGGGGAGAGAAACAGAGTTAATGCTTCAGCTCGGTGTTTCTGATGAAAGGTCATCGAACTGAAACTCTGTTTCTCTCATGGAGGGAGCTGGGATTGGATGGGGGGGTGTTAAGAACATAAGGAATAGGAGCAGGAGTAGGCCACTTAACCCCTCGAGCCTGCTCCGCCATTCAATAAGATCATGGCTGATCTGATCATGGACTCAGCTCCACTTCCCCGCCCGCTCCCCATAACCCTTTATTCCCTTATCGTTCAAAAATCTGTCTATCTCCATCTTAAACATATTCAGTGACCCAGCCTCCACAGCTCTCTGGGGCAGAGAATTCCATAGATTTACAACCCTCTGAGAGAAAAATTCCTCCTCATCTCAATTTTAAATGGGCGGCCCTTTATTCTGAGACTATACCCCCTAGTTTTAGTTTCCCCTATGAGTGGAAATATCCTCTCTGCAGCCACCTTGTCGAGCCCCCTCATTATCTTATATGTTTCGATAAGATCACTGCACATTTTTCTGAACTCCAATGAGCATAGGCCCAACCTACTCAACCTATCTTCATAAACCAACCCCCTCATCTCCGGAATCAACCTAGTGAACCTTCTCTGACCAGCCTCCAATACAAGCATATCCTTCCTTAAATACGGAGACCAAAACTATACGCAGTACTCCAGGTGTGGCCTCACCAATACCCTGTACAGTTGCAGCAAGACTTCTCTGCTTTTATACACTATCCCCCTTGCAATAAAGGCCAACATTCCATTTGCCTTCCTGATTACTTTCTGTACCTGTATGCTAACATTTTGTGTTTCATGCACAAGGACCCCCAGGTCCCTCTGTACTTCAGCACTTTGCAATTTTTCTCCATTTAAATTATAATTTGCTTTTCTATTTTTTCTGCTAAAGTGGGTAGCCTCACATTTTCCCACATTATACTCCATCTGCCAAATTTTTGCCCACTCACTTAGCCTGATTTTTTGCGTCCTCCTCACCATTTGCTTTCCCACTCATCTTTGTATCATCAGCAAACTTGGCTACATTACACTCGGTCCCTTCATCCAAGTCATTAATATAGATTGTAAATAGTTGAGGCCCCAGCACCGATCTCCGCGGCACCCCACTAGTTATTGTTTAGAGGGAGAGGGGTCAATGAGGGTGTGTTGGAGGGAGATGGGATTGGATGGGGGGTGTTAAAGGGAGCAGGGATTGGATCGGGGGGTTGTTGGAGGGAGCTGGGATTGGATGGGGGGGTTGTTGGAGGGAGCTGGGATTGGATGGGGGGTATGTTGGAGGGAGCTGGGATTGGATGGGGGGGTGTTGGAGGGAGCTGGGATTGGATGCAGGGTGTGTTGGAGGGAGCTGGGATTGGATGGGGGTGTTGTTGGAGGGAGCTGGGATTGAATGGAGGGTGTGTTGGAGGGAGCTGGGATTGGATGAGAGTGTGTTGGAGGGAGATGGGATTGGAGGCGGGTGTGTTGGAGCGAGCTGGGATTGGATGGGGGGGGGGGTTGGTGGTGGGAGCGGGGATTAGCTGATGGGGATAACACTGTTTCTCTCTCCATACGTGCTGCCTGTTATGTGTTTTCCAGCATTTTCTGTTTTCATTTCACTATTCTGGGCTAGGTTTGATCAAACACTCTGCTAATCTGTGAGATGTGATTATTGTGGCAGCCAAATGGGAACTGAATGCTGTTGGTTTCCAGTGCAGTCAATGAAGGGTCACAGGAGAACATAAAAGGAAGGGGATTAGCAAAATTATCATCCTGTCCTGTGATGTCCTGTGTCATACACCACCAATAACGTAGCACCATGATGCAACACACTGAGCGAGGTGTTGTGTCCAAGCATCTGCAATCGAGGACTAGTTGGGTTACTGATCTCAGTCTCAATGCTGCGTGGAAGAGCTGTGTGAATGGCTGATCCCTCCGGACAGCGAGGGATAAATAAAATCAGATAGAAAGTCAACCATCCCCTTACAATCTGCTCTCAACCACCTCGTAGGCGATGGGCTTCCCATTGATGTTGGAGAAGCTTTGCAAGCAGATATTCCTCTCTGGACAGGCAGGAGGAGAAAACAACTTAAAATAGAGGGATTCCCAATCGCCTCGATCATTGGTCATTCCCATATATGAAATGCTCTTCAGTGATAATGATGTTCCAAGTCCACAGTTATACATCACTGAGAGACCCATTCAGCACCGACCCCCTTACCAATACTGACAGACCCAATCAGCACAGATTCTTTTACCATTGTACAATTTTAATTTTTTTTTATTGTAACACATTTGGATCATATTTTAATTTAAGAATTCCTTCCATTTTTCAACGACAACAACAACAACTTGCATTTACATAGCGCCTTCCACGTAGTAAAACATCCCAAGGCACTTCACAGGAGCGTTATAAACCAAATTTGACATCGAGCCACATAAGGAGATATTAGGGCAGATGACCAAAAGCTTGGTCAAAGACATAGGTTCTAAGGAGTATCTTAGAGGAAGAAAGGGAGGCAGTGAGGTTTACAGGGGGAATTCCAGAGCTTAGGGCCGAGCAGCTGAAAGCACGATGGCCACCAATGAACAATTAAAATCAGGGATGCTCAAGAGGCCAGAATTAGAGGAGCACAGATATCCCGGTGGGGGGGGGGGGGTGGTTGTGGGGTTAGAGGAGATTACAGAGATGGGGAGGAGTGAGTCCATGGAGGGATTTGAAAACAAGGATGAGAATTTTCAAATATTTCCTACAACAATGAATCCAAGATTGCTCCAGCAGATCCCCACCCAATCCCAGCTCCCCCTGACACCCCCACCCAATCCCAGCTCCCCCTGACATCCCCACCCAATCCCAGCTCCCTCCAACAACCCCACCCAATCCCAGCTCCCTCCAACAACCCCACACAATCCCAGCTCCCTCCAACACCCCCACCCAATCACAGCTCCCTCCGACACCCCCACCCAATCACAGCTCCCTCCGACACCCCCACCGAATTCCAGCTCCCCCTGACACCCCCACCCAATCACAGCTCCCTCCGACACCCCCACCGAATTCCAGCTCCCCCTGACACCCCCACCCAATCCCAGCTCCCTCCAACACCCCCACCCAATCACAGCTCCCTCCAACACCCCCACACAATCCCAGCTCCCCCTGACACACCCACCCAATCACAGCTCCCTCCAACACCCCCACCCAATCCCAGCTCCCCCTGACACCCCCCACCCAATCACAGCTCCCTCCAACACCCCCACCCAATCCTAGCTCCCCCGGACACCCCCACCCAATTCCAGCTCCCCCTGACACACCCACCCAATCCCAGCTCCCCCTGACACCCCCCACCCAATCCCAGCTCCCTCTGACACCCTCACCCAATCCCATCTCTCCTTTACACCCCCACCCAATCCCAGCTCCCCCTGACACACAATCCCAGCTCCTTCCAACAACCCCACTCAATCCCAGCTCCTCCTGACACACAATCCCAGCTCTCCCTGACACCCCCACCCAATCCCAGCTCCCTCCAACATTCCCACCCAATCCCAGCTCGCCCTGACACACAATCCCAGCTCCTTCCAACAACCCCACTCAATCCCAGCTCCTCCTGACACACAATCCCAGCTCCCCCTGACACGCCCACCCAATCCCAGCTCCCTCCAACACTCCCACCCAATCCCAGCTCCCTCCCACACTCCCACCCAATCCCAGCTACCCCTGACACACCCCACCCAATCCAGCTCCTTCCAACAACCCCACCCAATCCCAGCTCCCCCTGACACACACCCATCCAATCCCAGCTCCCCCTAACACCCCACCCAATCCCAGAACCCCAAGACAGCCACCCAATCCCAGCACCCCGAGACACCCACCCAATCCCAGCTCCCCCTGACACACCCCCACCCAATCCCAGTTCCCTCCAACATACCCACCCAATCCCAGCTCCCCCTGACACACCCACCCAATCCCAGCTCCCCCTGACACCCACCCAATCCCAGCTCCCCGACACCCAGCCAATCCCAGTTCCCTCTAACACACCCACCCAACCCAGTTCCCTCTAACACACCCACCCAACCCAGCTCCCTCCAACACACCCACCCAATCCCAGCTCCCCCTGACACACCCCACCCAATCCCAGCTCGCTCCAACACCCCCACCCAATCCCAGCTCCCCCTGACACCACCGCCCATCCCAGCTCTCCCTGACATCCCCACCCAATCCCAGCTCCCCCGGACACACCCCACCCAATCCCAGCTCACCCTGACACCCCCACCCAATCACAGCTCCCCCTGACAGACACCCTCCTTGTAACATCCCAGAGACTGAATTCAGTGCCAATCTGTTTCCAAATCTGGGCAATTCTGGGAGTTGGATTTAATATGCGCATTAGGAACTGAATTGAAACGGCTCTAGTTCCTTCAGACAGAACCCTAAACTGGCAGAGAGATGGAGAGACAGAAACAGGCACAGAAAGAGAGACAGAAAGAGAGGAAGATGGAAGTAGAGATAGAAAAAGTGATATAGATAAAGAGAAAGATAGAGAAATGGAGAAAGAGATACATAGAGAGAGAGATATAGATAGATAAAGAGAGATAGAGATAGATGTAGATAAAGAGAGATCAAGAGAGAGAGAGAGATAGAAAGAGAGAGAGAGAGATAGAAAGAGAGAGTGAAAGATAGAGAGAGAGATAGAGAGAGATAGATAAAGAGAGATGGAGAGATAGATATAGAGAGAGATAGGTAGGTAGAAAAATAGATAGAGATTGGCAGATGGCGTATAATGTTGGAAAGTGTGAGGTCATGCACTTTGGCAGAAAAAAATCAAAGAGCAAGTTATTATTTAAATGGAGAAAGATTGCAAAGTGCCACAGTACAGCAGGACCTGGGGGTACTTGTGCATGAAACTCAAAAAGATAGTATGCAGGTACAGCAAGTGATCAGGAAGGCCAATGGTATCTTGGCCTTTATTGCAAAGGGGATGGAGTATAAAAGCAGGGAAGTCTTGTTACAGCTGTACAGGATATTGGTGATGCCACACCTAGAGTACTGCATGCAGTTTTGGTTTCCATATTTACGAAAGGATATATTTGCTTTGGAGGCAGTTCAGAGAAGGTTCACTAGGTTGATTCCGGGGATGAGGGGGTTGACTTATGAGGAAAGGTTGAGTAAGTTGGGCCTCTAATCATTGGAATTCAGAAGAATGAGAGGTGATCTTATCGAAACGTATAAGATTATGAGGGGGCTTGACAAGGTGGATGCAGAGAGGATGTTTCCACTGATGGGGGAGACTAGAACTAGAGGGTATGATCTTAGAATAAGGAGCCGCCCATTTAAAACAGAGATGAGGAGAAATTTCTTCTCTGAGGGTTGTAAATCTGTGGAATTCGCTGCCTCAGAGAGCTGTGGAAGCTGGGACATTGAATAAATTTAAGACAGAAATAGACAGTTTCTTAAAAGATAAGGGGTTATGGGGAGCGGGCGGGGAAGTGGAGCTGAGTCCATGATCAGATCAGCCATGATCTTATCGAATGGCGGAGAGGGCTCGAGGGCCATATAACCTACTCCTGTTCCTATTTCTTATGTTCTTATAGATAGATAGATAGACAAATAGATGGATAGACAGATATAGACAGAGATAGAGAGAGAGAGAAGACTTCAGTCCAAGCCAGACTTATAGAACTGCACAGTTCTGGTCTCCATATTACAAATAGGATATAGAGGCATTGGACAGGGTGCAAAAAAGATTTACAAGGATGATACCAGAACTGACAGGGTACAACTATCAGGATAGACTGAATAGGCTGGGGCTCTTTCCCCTATAGAAGACTGAGAGGTGACCTGATAGAGGTCTTTAAGATTATGAAGGGGTTTGATAGGGTAGACGTAGAGAAGATGTTTTCATTTGTGGGGGGAGTCCAGAACTAGGGGCCATCAATATAAGATAGTCACCAATAAATCTAATAGGGAATTCAGGAGAAAATGATTTACCCAGAGAGTGGTGAGAATGTAGAACTCGCTGCCACAGGGAGTGGTTGAGGTGAATAGCATGGATGCCTTTATGGAGAAGCTGGATAAACACATGAGGGAGAAAGGGGTAGAAGGATATGCTGATGGGGTGAGATGAAGAGGAGTGGGAGGAGGCTGGTGTGGAGCATAAACCCCGGTGTGGATCTGTTGGGCCGAATGGCCTGTTTGTGTGTTGTAAATACTGTGTGACACCACCCAGTCCCCACTGTCTCATTTAATGATGTTTTCTGTAAAGTTTCTGATATAATTTGATCAAAGTGCTGTCTTTCTTGTGAATTGGATGTTATTTTTGTTTCAGGAAATGACTGAGGGTATATTCTGTGTGCGCAAAGCATCTCTTAGCTGTGACCCTGGTAATGTGTTGAGACTGATTTCAAGTACTGCAGGAAACTGGGACAAACACGCCAACAAGATCAAAAGAGCTGAGAGATTAGTAGCATTTTTGTAAAACCACATTACAGACAGTGTCAGAAATAAATTATGCGAAGGGTAATTTTTTTTTTCCCATGTTTGGAAAATGCCATCTTCACCTACACCAGAAAGTGATTCTGAGAATTCTCAATTACAGTTCCTCAATTCAGTGTCAAAACATGGCCCAGTCCTTTAATAGAACGGAAAGGGGTTTTCCGAACTCCCACCCCATCAGAATAACCTTCTACCCCTTTCTCCCTCATCTACATCTACTATCTGGTGTGGCACTGGGCTATGTAGATCAAGAAGACCCCAGGTGTGACCCCAGTCTCTGCTCAGTTAACTGATCACCACTAGGGCGAAGAGGAGATGTGATAGAGGGGTTTAAATCATGAAAGGTTTATATAGAGTAAATAAAGAGAAACTGTTTCCAATGGCTGAAGGTTCGATAACCAGAGGACACAGATTTAAGGTGATTGGTAAAGGAACCCGTGGCGACAGGAGGAAAAACTTTTTTACGCAACGAGTGGTTAGGATTTGGAATGCACTGCCTGATAGGGTGGTGGGTACAGAATCAACAGTAACCTTCAAAAGCGAATTGGATAAATACTTGAAGGAGATGAAATTGTAGGGATATGGGGAAAGAGCGGGGAAGTGGGACTAACTGGATCGCTCTTCGAAAGAGCCACACAGACTCGATGGGCCGAATGGCCTCCTGTACTGTACTATTCCATGATTCAATGATAGGGCTGCAATTGTCCTGAGCATCACTGGATTTAAGGAAGGGAAAAGTCAGCCAGGGTTCCTGCTTCTGATCTCTGTCAGGAGACCACTTCGGGAACATATGTATGTCAGGGTGTCAGAGTTGGGCCGCCCCTGCCCCGCCCCGCCACCGTCCCGCACCCGTCCATGTGACCTCCATCACCTGACTACAGGTAGGCAGCAAGTAGGACCCGTGAGCGAAGGGGAAGTCTATCTCAGCTGCTCTTGCACACCTCCAGTTTCAGAATAGCACTGACCAATTGACCATCAGATCCTGAGGCCCATGATTGAGGGGAGATTGACATCAGATCTTGAGACCCAGGATTGAGGGGAGATTGACCATCCATCCTGTGGCCAAGGACTGAGGGATCTATCGGGCGTGTTGTCTTAATAGGGGTTGCCCGCTATATGAGGTGGACGATAAAGGAAGGATAGGGCTTGTATTTCTGTAGCGCTTTTCACAACATCAGGCCATCTCCAACCGCTTTACAGCCAATGAAGTGTAGTCGCTGTTATAATTTAGGAAACACGGCAGCCAATTTTCGCACAGCAAGCTCCCACAAACAGCAATGAAATAATATACTGATCAGTGCTTTGGTGATGTCAGTAGAGGCATCGATTACTGACCAGGACACCAGAGAGAACACTCCTGCTCTGAATAATGCCATGGAATCATTTGCGTCCACCTGAGAGAGCAGGCAGGGACTCGGTTTAATGTCTCATCCTAAAGACGGCATCTCCGACAATGCACACTCCCTCGGTACGGCACGTCACCTCCCTCAATACAGTGCTCAAGTCACTGGAGTGAGTGTCTGTGGGTAGCACTCTCACCTCTTGAGTCATGACTTTCTGACTCAGAGGGAAGAGTGCTACCCAATGAGTTACGGCTGACACCACAAAATGTGTAATGCTTCTCAAACGTTAACCTGACATTCGAAATGTCCCCAAATCGCCAGTAAACAAAGCAAGCCAGCATATAAGCTATACTTGTTTCTTAAAAAGTCCCAAAAAACAGTAACTTCTCATTTCTTTGGAGAGCGCAGAATTTGACAGTGCTTTACATTATAGTTTGGGCCACAGCCGCCCTACCTGTCTCTGGTGAACAACTCGGGGTGCTTGCTGCTCTCATACTGCAAACTGTAACCCGACACTAATGACCAGATTAATGAGGTGATTGAACAACAACAACTTGCACTTATACAGCGCCTTTAATGTAGTAAAACATCCCAAGGCGCTTCACAGGTGCGTTATCAAACACTGAGCCACATAAGCAGATGTGGGACCGGTGGCTTAAAGCTTGGTCAAATAGGTCAAAAGAAAAAAAAAAGGTCTTAAGGAGCGTCTTAAAGGAGGAAAGAGAGGTAAAGAGGCGGAGAGGATTAGGGAGGGAATTCCAGAGCGTGGGGCCTCAGCAGCTGAAGGCACCACCACCGATGGTGGAGAGATGAAAATCAGCGATGGGCAAGAAGCCAGAATTGGAGGAGTGCAGAGATCTCAGCGGGTTGTGGGGCTGGAGGAGGTTACAGAGATCTGGGGGGGGGGGGGGGGCGGGGAGGTGTGGAGCTGAGAGAGAAATGCCATGAAGGGATTTGAACACAAGGATGGGAATTTTAAAATTGAGGCTTTTTAAAATAGCCGAGTCTGCCCAGAATAGTGGGTGCCCTCAACTACGGTACAGTATGCAGCTCCTTTAACTACAGTACAGTACGTGGTCCCTTTAACTACAGTACAGTGTGCAGTCCCTTTACGCAGTACAGTACGTGGTCCCTTTATGGTACAGTATGCGGTTCCTTTAACTATGGTATAGTACACGGTCCCTTTAACGTGGTACAGTACATGGTCCCTTTAACGCAGTACAGTACACGATGCCTTTAATGTGGTACAGTACGTGGTCCCTTTAACGCGGTACAGTACATGGTCCCTTTAACACGGTACAGTACGTGGTCCCTTTAACATTTATGTCTGTGGGATCGGCTAGCGTTACTCGCCCGGTATGGACGGTTGGTGACCAGGAGGGTTGGTGTAAGTGGCGGGGGATTGTATTATGTTACTGTGCAGTTTTGGGACAAGGATGCACAAGTAAAGAAGATCCTTTGTGCTTGTGAAGGAAGATGGGAGATAAAGACAGCTTTTAACGTATCGAGTGATTGTGGCAATGTAAGTGCGCTGGCATTGCCTGCAAGTACAATACTTTACATGAAGATAAACCGATAATACCAGCCAACCTCCTTTAGGAAATGGTAACAATAGACGGGAAGTCACACAACACAGGCCTTGACAAGAGGCTGATTGTATTGTGCAGGTGTGTGCTTGTGCCCTTTAACTATAGAACAGGATATGAGTGTGTACACCCTGTAAAGGGATCCTGCAATCCATACATCAATCATAGAAACCTAACCAAACCCTTCCCAAATAACAGAATCGCATCATGGCCCCGATTCTCAAATCTCCTACCCAGCGCAGGTCTTTAATTGTCCAACAGATCTGGGGCAATAAACTGGGCTGCAGCTCGTCAGAAGAGCTATTGTGGAGTGTGGTTATGCACAGTGAATCTCTGTCTGAACTCCAGTGAAACCCGATCATCTTCTGGGGAGATTGTGACCTGCTGTCCTTGTAGAATTCAGGCCTGTTTCCAGCTCCTCTCACTTACTGACATTTACTTAAAGGCAAAACACATATTCAGCCTGGCTCAATGGTAGCCTCTGTTGCCTCTGACTGGGAAAACTGTGGGTCCATGCCCCATTAGGAGGCTTGAGCACATAATCTAGACTGATTCTCCAGTGCAGTAGTGCGGGAGTGCTGCATTGTCAGAGGTGCATTTTTTGAATGATGTACAGTAGTGCGGGAGTGCCTCCTTTGAATGAGACGTTAAGCTGAGATCTCACTAAGGCAAATGTTAGGTGATCCCATGGTAATATGGCTGCTGCAGATTGGTTGCTGTATTACAACAGTGACTACACTCTAAAAGTACTTCATTGGTTGTAAAGCGCTTTGAGATGCCAGTGGTCGTAAAAGGCACCATATAAATGTAAGTCTTTCTTTCACTATCTGATGGAGGTCTTCACTTCCTGTCCTGGCCATCATTCCACCCTCAGTCAATGTCACCGAGAGACAGACTAACTGGACATTCACATCTTGCCTGTGGGAATACATTAGCTGCCAATTGGTTGCTGCTCCACTCGGTGCCATCATTAGGTGTTTCAGTTTTGGTTTCCCTCCTGTCCTGGCTCTTGCTGAAGATTGTGGTTCCACGGGAGACACGTGCCTAGCTTGTGATCATTCTTCACCGACAGACAGCGACGATCATCAGGCTATTCGACTGTAGGAAGTATCAAATGCTTCTTGTCAGTCTATGGCTCAGTGGGCAGGGCACTCGCCTCTGAGACAGAAGGCTGTGGGTTCAAGCACTACTCCAGGGATTTGAGCACATAAATCTAGGCTAACACTCCAGTGCAGTGCTGCACTGTCGGAGGTGCCGTCTTTCAGATGAGGTCCCGTCTGCTCTCTCAGGTGGATGTAAAAGATCCCATGGCACTATTTTGAAGAAGAGCAGGGGAATTATCCCCAGTGGCCAGGCCAATATTTATCCCTCAATCAACGTAACAGAAACACATTATCTGGTCATTATCACATTGCTCTTTGTGGGAGCTTGTTGTGCGCAAATTGGCTGCCGCGTTTCCCACATTCCAACAGTGACTACACTCCAAAAGTATTTCATTGGCCGCAAAATGATTTGAGACATCTGGTGGTCGTGAAAGGCACTATATAAATGCAAGGCTTTCTTTCTCCCCGGGGGAGATGCGGGACGGCCATCGGGAACAGGAGTCTCGGCTCCTTTGACCCAGAATGTATGAGGCTAATCGCAGTGCCCCCTGTTGTCACATGGGCTGAGGGACCTCAGCACAGAAACAGACCGAAGGTCAACTCGGGCTAGTGCGCCTCCTGGTGGCAGGTGAGGAAAAGGCAGTAGCGGAGACCACTTTCACTGTAGCCTTTGAATGATGTTATCTGTGAGGCTGTAATCCTGGTGGAGAGCCTCAGCGTTCAGGAAGGTGGGTGGTAGCTTTGGTCCAACAGAGGTATGGGGAGAAATTCAGCTTAGCCAATAAAGTTGCCGGTGTCACCACCACCACCACAGTGTCACACTGAAGTTAATGGCCCGCAATGCTAATGGAGCAAGATTCATCGAGGGGGATGGAGATCATCGGTGCCACATATCCGACCCGATGTTCCTGTCCAGGTATGGTGTTCGAGCCTCACACAGCCTCTATAGGCAGTGAAGAGGCCTCAGAATTAAAGGAGCCGTGCACACTGAAGCAATAGAAATTACAATGAAGTGAAACAATGCAGTTTTCAGTCTTTTCTGCCTGTTTAAAAAATATTTAACATTAAAAACATAGAAAATAGGTGCAGGAGTAGGCCCTTCGAGTCTGCACCACCATTCAATATCATGGCTGATCATCACCTCAGTACCCCTTTCCTGCTTTCTCTCCATTACCCTTGATCCCTTTAGCCGTAAGAGCCATATCGAACACCCTCTTGAATATATCCAATGACCTGGCATCAACAACTCTCTGCGGTAGAGAATTTCACAGGTTAACAACTCTGAGTGAAGAAGTTTCTCCTCATCTTAGTCCTAAATAGCTTACCCCTTATTCTTAGACTATGTCCCCTGGTTCTGGACTTCCCCAACATCAGGAACACTCTTCCTGCATCTAACCTGTCCAGTCCCGTCAGAATTTTATGTTTCTATGAGATCCCCACTCATCCTTCTAAACTCCAGTGAATCATCATCATCATCATAAGCAGTCCCTCGGGATCGAGGAAGACTTGCTTCCACTCTTAGCATGAGCCCTTAGGTGGCTGTACAGTGCAATACGAGAACCACAGTTTCTGTCACAGGTGGGACAGATAGTCATTGAGGGAAAGGGTGGGCAGTGAGCCTGGTTTGCCGCACGCTCCTTCCGCTATCTGTGCTTGATTTCTGCATGCTCTCGGCGATGATACTCGAGGAGCTCAGCGCCCTCCCGAATGCACTTCCTCCACTTAGGGCGGTCTATGGCCAAGGACTCCCAGGTGTCAGTGGGGATGTCGCACTTTATCAGGGAGGCTCTGAGGGTGTCCTTGTAACGTTTCCTCTGCCCGCCTTTGGCTCATTTGCCGAGGACGAGTTCCGAGTAGAGCGCTTGCTTTGGGAGTCTCGTGTCTGGCATGCGAACTATGTGGCCAGCCCAGCAGAGCTGATCAAGTGTGGTCAGTGCTTCAATGCTGGGGATGTTGGCCTGGACGAGGACGCTAATGTTTGTACGTACGTCCTCCCAGGGGATTTGCAGGATTTTGCGGAGACATCGCTGGTGGTATTTCTCCGGCGACTTGAGGTGTCTACTGTACATGGAATACAGGCCCAGTTAATCTAGTCTCTCCTCATATGTCAGTTCTGCCATCCCGGGAATCAGTTTGGTGAACCTTTGCTGCACTCCCTCAATAACAAGAACGTCCTTCCTCAGATTAGGAGACCAAAACTGAACACAATATTCCAGGTGAGGCCTCACTAAGGCCCTGTACAACTGCAGTAAGACCTCCCTGCTTCTATACTCAAATCCCCTAGCTATGAAGGCCAACCTACCATTTGCCTTCTTCACCGCCTGCTGTACCTGCATGCCAACTTTCAATGACTGATGTACCATGACACCCAGGTCTCGTTGCACCTCCCCTTTTCCTAATCTGCCGCCTTCAGATAATATTCTGCCTTCGTGTTTTTGCCACCAAAGTGGATAACCTCACACTTATCCACATTGTACTGCATCTGCCATGCATTTGCCCACTCACCTAACCTGTCCAAGTCACCCTGCAGCCTCTTAGCATCCTCTCACAGCTCACACCGTCACCCAGCTTAGTGTCATCTGCAAACTTGGAGATATTACACTCAATTCCTTCATCTAAATTATTAATGTATATTGTAAATAGCTGGGGTCCCAGCACTGAGCCCTGCGGCACCCCACTAGTCACTGCCTGCTATTCTGAAAAGGACCCGTTTATACCGACTCTCTGCTTCCTGTCTGCCAACCAGTTCTCTATCCACGTCATTACATTAGCCCCAATACCATGTGCTTTAATTTGTCATACCAATCTCTTGTGTGGGACCTTGTCAAAAGCCTTTTGAAAGTCCAAATACACCACATCCACTGGTTCTCCCTTGTCCACTCTACCAGAAGATTTGTCAAGCATGATTTGTCAGCATAAATCCATGCTGACTTGGACCGATCCTGTCACTGCTTTCCAAATGCGCTGCTATTTCATCTTTAATAATTGATTCCAACATTTTCCCCACTACTGATGTCAGGCTAACCGGTCTATAACTACCCATTTTCTCTCTCCCTCCTTTCTTAAAATGTTGTGTTGCATTAACTACCCTCCAGTCCATAGGAACTGATCCCGAGTCGATAGACTGTTGGAAAATGATCACCAATGCATCCACTATTTCTCGGGCCACTTTCTTAAGTACTCTGGGATGCAGACTATAAGGTTCCAGAGATTTATCGGTTTTCAATCCCATCAATTTCCCGAACACAATTTCCCGCCTAATAAGGATTTCCTTCAGTTCCTTCTTCTCACGAGACCCTCGGTCCCCTAGTATTTCCAGAAGGTTATTTGTGTCTTCCTTCGTGAAGACAGAACCAACGTATTTGTTCAACTGGTCTGCCATTTCTTTGTTCCGCATTATAAATTCACCTGAATTTGACTGCAAGGAACCTACGTTTGTCTTCACTAATCTTTTTCTCTTCACATATCTATAGAAGCTTTTGCAGTCAGTTTTTATGTTCCCAGCAAGCTTCCTCTCGTAATCTATTTTCCCCCTCTTAATTAAACCCTTTGTCCTCCTCTGCTGAATTATAAAATTCTCCCAGTCCTCAGGTTTGCTGCCTTTTCTGGCCAATTTATATGCCTCTTCCTTGGATTTAACACAATCCTTAATTTCCCTTGTTAGCCACGGTTGTGCCACCTTCCCCATTTTATTTTTACTCCAGACAGGGCTGTACAATTGTTGAAGTTCATCCATGTGATCTTTAAATGTTTGCCATTGCCTATCCACTGTCAACCCTTTAAATATTACTTGCCAGTCTATTCTAGCCAATTCATGTCTCATACCATCAAAGTTACCTTTCCCCAAGTTCAGGACCCTAGTCTCTGAATTAACTGTGTCACTCGCCATCTTAATAAAGAATTCTACCATATTATGGTCACTCTTCCCCAAGGGGCCTCACACAACAAGATTGCTAATTAGTCCTTTCTCATTACACATCACCCGGTCTAGAATGGCCAGCCCTCTAGTTGGTTCCTCGACATATTGGTCTAGAAAACCATCCCTAATACACTCCAGGAAATCCTCCTCCACCGCATTGCTACCAGTTTGGTTAGTCCAATCAATATGTAGATTAAAGTCGCCCATGATAACTGCTGTATTTTATTGCACGCATCCCTAATTTGTTGTTTGATGCTGTCCCCAACTTCACTACTACTGTTTGGTGGTCTGTACACAACTCCCACTAGCGTTTTCTGCCCTTTGGTATTCCGTAGCTTCACCCATACCGATTCCACATCATCCAAGCTAACGTCCTTCCTTGCTATTGCGTTAATTTCCTCTTTAACCAGCAACGCTACCCCACCTCCTTTTCCTTTCTGTCTATCCTTTCTGAATGTTGAATACCCCTGGATGTTGAGTTCCCAGCCTTGGTCACCCTGGAGCCATGTCTCCGTGATGCCAATTACATCATATCCGTTAACAACTATCTGCGCAGTTAATTCGTCGACCTTATTACGAATACTCCTCGCATTGAGGCACAGAGCCTTCAGGCTTGTCTTTTTAACACACTTTGCCCCTTTAGAATTTTGCTGTAATGTGGCCCTTTTTGCTTTTTGCCTTGGGTTTCTCTGCCCTCCACTTTTACTTTTCTTCTTTCTATCTTTTGCTTCTGCCCCCATTCTACTTTCCTCTGTCTCCCTGCATAGGTCCCCACCCCCCTGCTATATTAGTTTAACCCCTCCCCAACAGCACTAGCAAACACTTTCCCTAGGACATTGGTTCCGGTCCTGCCCAGGTGCAGACCGTCCGGTTTGTCTTGGTCCCACCTCCCCCAGAACCGGTTCCAATGTCCCAGGAATTTGAATCCCTCCCTTCTGCACCACTCCTCAAGCCATGTATTCATCTAAACTATCCTGCGAATCCTACTCTGACTAGCATGTGGCACTGGTAGCAATCCTGAGATTACTACTTTTGAGGTCCTACTTTTTAATTTAGCTCCTAGCTCCCTAAATTTATCTTGTAGGACCTCATCCCGTTTTTTACCTATATCGTTGATACCTATATGCACCACGACAACTCGCTGTTCACCCTTCCCCTTTAAAATGTCCTGCAACCACTCCGAGACATCCTTGACCCTTGCACCAGGGAGGCAACATACCATCCTGGAGTCTCGATTGTGAATATTCAGCTCTTAAAGCTGAATTCCCTTCCTAACCTCAACAAATGTGAAAACTGGCATAGCAGGAACACAAATGGCTCAGCACACCAGGGAAGGGGCACCGAAGGTCTCGCCTGCAGCACTCCAGCTTCATGCAGCGGGTCAACACTGCAGGACTGTCCCTCTACCCATGGGGCCAGGAGGCCTCCAGAAAGAAGGATGTGGGACTACATCACCGAGGTCGTCACTGCCAGCAGTGTTGCCCCCACCACCTGGCCTCAGTGGCCAAAGAAACTTCATGACCTCAGACCATTTGTCAAGGTCAGTGAATGCACCTTCAAAAGCCATCTCCTACCAACTGCACCACTCCCCTCACACGCTGCTCAATGCATGACCCCCCCCCCCCATCACTCACCTACCAACAGTCTGCACCAATCACAAGGCACATTTCTCATTCCTAGCCTCACCTGACCCGCTTGGAGGAGACGGTCAGGCATTCTTGGCCAGCAGCGGGGATGAAAGGACACAAGATGCTGGTATCCTCACACGTTATTCCCCTTCTCGCAAGCACCTCTTGCTTTCCCGCCCTCCACTCACAACAACTCCACCCTTGTGCCTTCCTCATTTCACACACCCAAGAAATAGAAACATTGAAAATAGGTGCAGGAGTAGGCCATTCGGCCCTTCGAGCCTGCACCACCATTTAATAAGATCATGGTTGATCATTCACCTCAGTACCCCTTTCCTGCTTTCTCTCCATACCCCTTGATCCCTTTAGCTGTAAGGGTCATATCTAACTCCCTCTTGAATATATCCAATGAACTGGTATCAACAACTCTCTGCGGTAGGGAATTTCACAGGTTAACAACTCTCTGAGTGAAGAAGTTTCTCCTCATCTCAGTCCTAAATGGCTTACCCCTTATCCTTAGACTGTGTCCCCTGATTCTGGACTTCCCCAACATCGGGAACATTCTTCCTGCATCTAACCTGTCCAGTCCCGTCAGAATTTTATATGTTTCTATGAGATCCCCTCTCATCCTTCTAGGGACAGATGCAGCCTACCCAGCCAATGGGTGAATAAGAAGAGGGAGAGGAGAGTGAAGAAGAACAAGAAGAAGATTGATTTGACACTCCCAGCCACCAGCTCCTTGAGGTCGACCAGCAAGACCATTTGCAGTGTTCCTCACTGAAAGTCAGCAGCATTCCACCAGTCATGCTGCAACCACTGGGGTAGCACTGCGTGACATCAGCTAGGCAAAGGCACACACAAGACAGTCACTATGAGAATGCTAAGGATGATAAGTTGATTTCCTAATGCCACATTGGATGGACAGACGTATACAGGGGGATTGGAAAGTTTGCTTTGTGGTAGCAGCATTGTGGCCAAGAGGACACTGTGATGGTCAGTAACAGAGGGAAGGTAATGTGTGAAAGGGGAATTGGGGTTGTGGTCACTGTTATCATCAGTGGATGATTCCATCCCAGATGTCCCGGACGGAAAGGGGCTGCCTGGGTTGCTTCCTCCTCTTTGGCTTCCTCCCCTTCTGCGTCTTTCTTTTCCCTCTGCAAGTGAATGCTGTAAATGTGAAATTACAGCAGAAAATACTGGAAATACTCAACTGGTCAGGCAGGATCTCGACCGGAGATGTGAACTCGATTTTTCTCTCCACGGATGTTGCCTGGCCTGCTGAGTCTTTGCAAAGGCCTTCATTTACCATCCAAGACCTTGCAAACATCCAGCAGCACTACCTACACACTTTAAAAAAAAATCACATCAATTGCAGCAAGCCAACACTTCAATAAAATCAAAAATAAACAGTCCAAAACCTAAAATCCAAACTTACCTAACAATATGTGTGTCCCTTTAAGATCTGCAGGCATCGCCCCTGTCAGCCTGCTTCCATGTCAGGGTAACCTGCTGGGCGAATGACCCAATGCTGAATTCAGCACTAGGCTCGAAGTTCGTGCTTGTGACGTAAAGTTGACGTTGCAAACAATATAATTCCACACCCTCACACCATCTCTCACACACATCCGCACGCAACCCCTCACACACACACCCTCACACGCACCCACCCTCACACCCGTCAACAAAGCCCCAAACACACACACAAATACCCTCACACACACCCTTACATTCCCCGTCACACAAATACCCTCACACTCCCCCTCACACACACTCCCCCTCACACCCTCACACTCCCCCTCACACCCTCACTCCCACACACTCCCTCACACACCCCACACTCCCCCTGACACCCTCACTCCCACACACTCCCTCTCACACACCTCACACTCCCCCTCACACCCTCACTCCCACACACTCCCCCTCACACTCTCACACACCTCATACTCCCCCTCACTCCCACACACCTCACACTCCCCCCACACCCTCACTCCCCCTCACTCCCACACACTCCCTCTCACACACCTCACACTCCCCCTCACACCCTCATACACCTCACACTCCCCCTCACACCCTCACTCCCACACACTCCCTCACACACCCCACACTCCCCCTGACACCCTCACTCTCACACACTCCCCCTCACACACCTCACACTCCCCCCACACCCTCACTCCCACACACTCCCCCTCACACCCTCACTCCCACATACTCCCCCTCACACCCTCATTACCACACACCTCACACTCCCCCTCACACCCTCACTTCCACACTCCCCCTCACACTCCCCCCTCACACCCTCGCTCCCACACACTCCCCCCTCACACCCCCTCACACCCTCGCTCCCACACACTCCGCCGCACACTACCCCTCACACCCTCATTCCCACACACAACCCCTCACACCCTCTATCACACACACATTCACACACTCCCTCACGCACACCCCCTCAAATAAATACCCTCACAGCCCCTCACACACACCCTCACTCCCACACACTCCCCCTCACACCCACACTCCCACACACAGCCGCTCACACCCTCTATCACACCCATTCACACACACCCCGTCAAACTCCCCCTCACACAAATACCCTCACTCACTCCTCACCCTCACACATACCATCGGGGGGTGGAGGGGGAGAGAGTATGATTTGGGTTTCTGGCGGGGGGGGGGGGGTGGGGGGAGGAGCAGTAGTGTGTGCAGGAACCGTTCCCCAACAAGGAGTGTACCAGGAGAGGGGGTGAGAGAATCCTGGTTGGATGATAATGAAGACGAGGATAACAAAGGGCAGTGCTGCAGGAGGCCGGGCTGCACATTCACAGTGTGTTTACAGGCGGGGGCGGGGGGAGCTTTATTAATTAAACATTTTATCATCGGCAGACAGACGAACTTGTGACTGTCCGAGATGTGCAGAGTGCAATATACAAGTGTGAGAAGCTAATGAAAGTGGAGCTTGGCGGGGGGGGGGTGGGGGGAGGGCCGCAGATGATGGATTCACCTTGTCACGCTGCTCTGCTGGGGGTCAGAATTTAGCACAAATGAAGAATTACACATTGTCCCCGAGTAATCCGGCTCCTTTGTTTATCAAACATCAAAGACTCAAGATTATCTGAACAGTTTCTCTTTGTTTCCCTGTAGGGGGAGCTTCAGACCCGGGCTCCAACTAAATAGAATCGACTTTAAAACAATCCTATTTAAACATCTATTTGTTTCTCTTTTTGCTCCTGCACTAAGCGATGGATCTGTTGCATTAGGAATCTGTTGAGTTAATCTACTCTTTGTAATGATTCCCAATACTGAGGGTGAGTGAGAATCTGTGCAGATCCCTCCTTCCCCGCGGTCTCGCGGTGAGATTAGCCGATCTCAATCCTCCCAAAGGGGCTCCTACAATTGTCCACAGCATCCTCCAGGTAGGACAGGAGGAGATCCGGCCCGATTGTAATCGAGTGAGCGGCCGAGAGCTGCAAAGGACTGGGGCCACGATGCCCCCCGTGGTCGAATTGCCTGCCGCCGCCCTGCCTGCTACACGACCAATGGAGTCTTGGGCGAGTTGCCGGGATCCCGGGGACCCCGTTTCCCCAGCAATGGGTCAACATCTTGCGGGGGGGGGGGCTAAAATGGGTAGTTAAATTTTAAAAAATAAACAAATGATGAATTCTTCACTAATAAATGCAACGAGGAAGCTGAGCTAACCACAAGTATTGTTAAACAAACTGCAGTTATGCCTTGTTTGAAGACAGTACTTTATTAACAGCCTGCAATGCAATGGGACACAAGTCCCATTATCAGTAATCTTGAAAATCCCTTTCATGTCGCAGCACTGTACACAATGTCCTTCTAACATTTATGACTTTTAACAAATACATTAAGGCAAAAAGGATTACCAGCATCTGAAGAAATGCTTTGAAAAGGGTATGCTAATTCCTGGGGAAGAGACACATCAAACCGGTGCCAGCAAATAGCCAAGGGATTGTCACGTCTTTAATATCCTCCGAGTCGCTTTATCTCCTCACAGAACCTGTATCATCATATAAACAGGAAATGAAACAGTTTCAGCATCAAAGCCCCACTAGGCCATGGCTGTAATTTTAGATCAGGGCTGTTTTTTTATATATATATATAAAGGTTATCTCAAAACCTTAATCAAACCATGGGTATGTGTCTTTTTCAAAGAGTCATTTGATCATTGTCATTTAAAACCATCATCAAAGGCTCCAGCAGGAATTTTGTTTTTTAACCCCTTCGGCCGCTGTTGTTTTGTTTTCTCTCTCAGTTTTAATTGAAAGAAGGAGTAGCCGCAAAAGTTTGTTTATAAACTTCCACTGATGTGTTTTAAGAGATAAGACAGATAGCTCTCTGGGTTCTCTTATCTTTCAGCTTTCTGTACAGTATGTGAAGCTTCACATTCTTTCAGCATTCAGGGGTTTTAAAGCAGTGTGATATCCCCCCACCCATCCCACCCCAAGTGTAACCTCCCTATCTCTGTAACCTCCTCCAGCCCCCAGATCCTCCCAGATCTCTGCACTCCTCCAATTCTGGCCTCTTGCAAATCCCCAATTTTAGTCGCTTCACCATTGGTGGCCGTGCCTTCAACGGCCTGGGTCCTAAACTCTGGAATTTTCTCCCTCAACCTCTCCGCCTCTCTTTCCTACTTTAAGATGCTCCCTAAACCTTTCATCTGTCCTAATATCTCCTTATGTGGCTCAGGTCAAATTTTGCATATGTCCGTGTGTATATGTGTGTATATGTACATGCAAAGCAAATTTGTGTGTGGTTGTGCGGATGCGTATGTGAGTGTGGATGTGTATGAGTGTAAGTGAGAGAGTGTAAATGAGAGAGTGTAAGTGAGTGTGTGAGTGTGACTGTGAGTGTGTGGGCACAACGGACATGATCTTTGCAGTGCGACAGCTGCAGGAAAAATGCAGGGAACAGTGCCAGCCCTTATACATGGCCTTCTTCAACCTTACAAAGGCCTTCAACACTGTCAACCACGAGGGTCTATGGAGCGTCCTCCTCCGTTTCGGATGCCCCCAAAAGTACGTCACCATATTCCGCCTGCTCCACGACGACATGCAAGCCATGATCCTTACCAACGGATCCAGCACAGACCCAATTCATGTCCAGACCGGGGTCAAGCAGGGCTGCATCATCGCCCCAACCCTCTTCTCAATCTTCCTCGCTGTCATGCTCCACCTCACAGTTGATAGGCTCCCCGCTGGAGTGGAACTAAACTACAGAACTAGTGGGAAGCTGTTCAACCTTCGCCGTCTCCAGACCAGATCCAAGACCACTCCAACCTCTGTCGTCGAGATACAGTATGCAGACGACGCCTGTGTCTGTGCACACACAGTGGCTGAACTCCAGGACATAGTCGACTTATTTACCGAGGCGTATGAAAGCATGGGCCTTATGCTAAACATTAATAAGACAAAGGTCCTCCATCAGCCTGTCCTCGCTGCACAGCACTTCCCCACAAACATCAAGATCCAAGGCGTGGCCCTGGACCACGTGGACCACTTCCCCATCTCGAGAGCCTCCTATCAACAAGAGCAGGCATTGATGATGAGATCTAACACTGCCTCCAGTGTGCCAGTACAGCCTTTGGCCGCCTGAGGAAAAGAGTGTTTGAAGATTAGTCCCTCAAAACTGTCACCAAGCTCATGGTCTACAAGGCCATAGTAATAACCGTCCTCCTGTATGGCTCAGAGATGTGGACCATGTACAATAGACACCTCAAGTCACTGGAGAAATACCACCAGCGATGTCTCCGCAAGATCCTGCAAATCCCCTGGGATGGCAGACGCACAAACGTTAGCCTCCTTGTCCAGGCCAACATCCCCAGCATTGAAGTACTGACCACACTTGATCAGCTCCGCTGGGCAGGCCACATAGTCCGCATGCCAGACACGAGACTCCCAAAGCAAGCGCTCTACTCGGAACTCATCCACTGCAAACAAGCCAAAGGCGGGCAGAGGAAACGTTACAAGGACACCCTCAAAGCCTCCCTGATAAAGTGTGACATCCTCACTGACACCTGCAAGTCCCTGGCCAAAGACCGCCCTAAATGGAGGAAGTGCATTCGGGAGAGCGCTAAGCTCCTCGAGTATCATCACTGAGAGCATGCAGAAATCAAGCGCAGGCAGCGGAAGGAGCGTGTGGCAAACCAGGCTCCCTGCCCACCCTTTCCCTCAACAACTGTCTGTCCAACCTGTGACAGAGACTGTGGTTCTCGTATTGGACTGTACAGCCACCTAAGAATTCATGCTAAGAGTGGAAGCAAGTCTTCCTCGATTCCGAGGGACTGCCTGTGATGATGATGTAAGTGAGTGAGTGTGAGAGTGTGTGTGAGTGTGAGAATGTATGGTATGTGAATGAGTGATGTGAGTGTGTGTGAGAGTGTGTGTGTGAGTGTGAGAGAGTGTGGGTGAGTGTGCAAGTGTGAGTGAATGAGAGCGAGTGTGAATGAGAGCGAGAGTGTGAGTGAGAGAGAGAGAATGAGAGAGAGTGAGAGTGAGAGAGGGAGAGAGAGTGAGATAGAATGTGAGTGAGTGAGTGTGAATGAGTGAGTGTACATGCAAGTGTGAATGAGCGAGAGTGTGAATGAGTGAATGACAGCGGGAGTGTGAATGGGTGTGTGTGAGTGAATGTGTGAGTGAGTGTGTGAGTGAGAGTGTGTGAGTGTGAGAGTCCAGGATAATATATAGTTTGGGTGTGAAGGTGATGTTCACTGACAGATCTGAGGCCCAGGTTGTGTCGAGAACAGTTCCCATTGGTGGAGCTACAGCGAGGGAGGGGGGCGGGGGGGAGATTTGAATTTGGGATCTAATGGCTGGTTTCGAATGGTCCCTTTGCTCATGAGGTCATGGAGGTGGGGGCTAAAGGAAGTTCTCCATGAGGTTAGAATTAAACTTTGGAACATTGAGCAATGGGTATCATATAGAATTAGATACCACAGAAACAGGCTACTCGGCCCAACATGCTCACAAACTCCCTCGCCCCCATCACCATATCCCTCTATTCCCTTCTCCCTTATGTGTTTATCTAACCGCCCCTTAAATACATCGATACTATTCGCCTCAACCACTCCCAGTGGCAGCGAGTTCCACATTCTCACCACTCTCTGGGTAAGGATGTTTCTCCTGAATTTCCCATTGGATTTATTGGTGACTATCTTATATTTACAACCCCCTAGTTCTGGTCTCCCCCACAAGTGTAAACATCCTCTCTATGTCTACGCTATCCAACCCTTTCATAATCTTAAAGATCTTTTTCAGTCTTTTCTTTTTGAAGAGTGAAGAGCCCCAGCCTGTTGTGTCTTTACTGATATTTCGAACCTCTCAGTTCTGCTAACCATGTTGTCACTGTGCACTGCTCCATTGATGCAAGGGCCATTTACAAGGACACCAGAGGCTGTTTAATGACTTGCTGCCTGACAGTAGCACGATTCAATGGGGATGGCGAAATCTGATATAGACTCGATCAGATACGAAGAAATTACAGTCAGAGTAAAATGCTACCCTCATTGCCCGGCGGACTATTCCTGGCTGAGCTGTGAGAGCAGGAATGCCAGGCGCTGTCGTTGCCTTGACGTCTGCTCACAAACTACAGCAATTGATTCAATAAAACGTTCGAGATGAAAGCCACCAGTTTGTTCCAGCAGCTTGCACTGGATATGACAAAGTGATGATTTATTTATAAACCGAGCTAAGAAATCAGGAACTTTTTGAAGTATTTTGTTTTTGATGAGCAGAGAGGTCGCTGTTTTCTCTCAAGTCTGGTGATGAGTTAAAGCCAAACAGAATTTGTTAATATTGATCGCCTGCCGCTGCTCTTCTGCACAATTATTCTTTTTTTTTTTGGTTGACCCTAAACCAGGGAGATTGACTTTAGATTGGAGCCCGAATCGCTAGCTGTCCTGCCCATTCTGATTTCCCCACTCACTCCCTTTCTGCCTTCAAACCTGCTGTGTGTGTATCGCCCAACATTCTGACCCCTCGCCTTGCCGCCGCACTCTAATCTGTTTGCAGACGCTGACAGCTTTTAGATTTAAGCACGAAAAATCCCGCCGTTTCCACGGAGACAGCGGGTTTTAAAAAAGCTCCACACACACACACACACACAAAACAAAGCACGCTGACATTTTTGGGGTGTCAATGACAACCGGATAATAGAAGTGGCGAATGGGGGCTCGGAAACATCTGACACACAGCCCCCCCAACCTGCCCCCCGCCACCCCGGGGGCTGAAAAGTCAGCGACATCTCTCCGTGTGAGAGGGAAGAGACCTGGCTGCTCTCCACACTGGGCCTCAGACACTCTGTCTCAAAGCAGGAACAATGATACACCCCCCCTCCCCCAATCCCCTCTGTAAAATAACGCATTGAAACCTGCCTTTGATCTGACACTTCCCCAGGGGTCATTATTTAAACCACACGCTCACCCCTCATTTATTAATATTAATTTGGCTTCAATAAGTTTGACTGATGCAAGTGGGGTCATTAAACTCATTACACAATGGGCCTGTGTGTTTAACACTCTTTTTCTTCCCATTAGATTGTATCTGTGTTTTGTCTAACAGAAAGCGGGACATTGTCACCTGGTACGCAGCCTCCTCGTAAACTTTACAAGTGCAGGTCTAATTTGGAAATGGTTCTCCATCAGATACAACCCACCACGGGGGCAGATAAGGGAATGTGCACAGTGACCAATATCCACCCATGGCTGCCTCCTGACTACGCTGCAGGATGTCATCCCGATTTCACAGACTGGTGTCTCGCCGAGAGTTGGATGACATCTTCACTGGTAATGAGAAGACAAGCGTTTGAGTTCGAGATGAGACTCCCAGTTGCTAGGAACCATCCCCCCCCAACCATGTAATGTACGCACCACCCCCCCACCCCCCCCCGCCATCTCCTCCTCAGAAAGATAAATGAAATTTAAATTACATTTAATATAAAGGGTTTTTTTTTGTTGGAGGACCAAGGTTGAAAGAGGATGAAGTGGTGGCCCAGTCACTGGGCCCTGCCCAGACAATCACTGGGCCTAATTCCTGGACAATGCAGTGAGCACTACAGGCAATCAATATCAGACTGAACCGTCCTTACAGTTCCTGGCAAAGCCTCCTTGTTTAGCACAATAACTAGACAGGCAGCGACACAACCTGACTGTGTGAGGGGGTCAGCTAACGCACTCCCAAATTCCCAATACAAGGAAATGTCAAGTTCTGGCTAACGTTGCTAATAAGGATCTGGTCGTGCCTGTTTATGACACAATACGCACCTTTTGATTCATTCAGCCTCCTTTCGTGCCCCTATTGTTTTAGAATGTGTTTTACCCACTTTTCTACTACGTAGTGCATGGCTTAAAGGAGATTTTCTGACGCATGATGTTAAGTATGTAACTATGTAATACTTGCTACCAGAGAGCGCGACTGTTGGAGTCCTAATGGTCACCTGCAAGGCCAGTATAAAAGGTTGGCTGCCATGTTGTTTAGGCATTCTGGAGTTGTAATAAAGAAGACTAAGGTAACACTAAGTTTAGCTCACAGTATTCAGCCTCATGGAGTTCTTCTACACATAACAATTGGCGACGAGTAACAGAATACGAACCTTCACGCAACCATGGCTGCCGTTGGAATTTTAGAGAGATTCGTAGAGGGTGATGATTGGGACGCCTTCGTTGAGCGTCTCGACCAGTACATCGTGGCCAACGAGCTGGAAGGAGACACTAACGCGGTCAAGCGCAGGGCAGTTCTCCTCATCGTTTCTGGGCCTAAATATACGTCCTCATCAAGAATCTGCTCGCACCAACAAAACCAACGGAGAAGGAATACAGCAAGTTGTGCATGCTGGTTCGGGACCACCTCAAGCTAAAGGAGAGTACCCTCATGACCAGGTATTGTTTTTACACGCACCATCGCTCTGGGGGCCAGGAAGTGGTGGATTATGTCGCTGAACTGAGACGCCTCGTGGGACCTTGCGATTTTGGAGCTGCGTTGGGGGAAATGCTGTCGAACTTTTTCAGGCTTGGCATCAGCCACGAGGTCACTCTTCGAAAGCTGCTGGCTGCCGAGTCCCTAGACCTGAGCAGGGCCAACGCGATCGCCCAGGCATGCATGGCCACGGATGATAACACCAAACAGATATCTTCTCAACATCGAAGCTCACTGGCAAGTACTGTGCATAAAATTACGTCACTAGCAGGCCGAACTGCATTGGGCAGGGCCTATATGTCTGCAGCTGCAAGATCTGTGATGACTCAGAGTCCGCCATCAGGGGTGAATGTGAATCCATTAGCACCATGTTGGCGCTGGGGGGGTAATCATCGGGCCCATTAATGTCGATTCAAGCACTACATGTGCAAAGGCTGATCCAGCGAATGTGCAAATGTGCAGCGACATACCACGTGGCAGAGGATGATCAATCCAGCGTGGATCACGCAGCACAGGCAACTCAACCCGAGGAAGAAGTGTATGGGGTACATACCTTCACCACCAAGAGCCCTCCTATAATGCTGAAAGTCAACTTAAATGGAGTTCCAGTATCCATGGAGTTGGACACGGGTGCGAGTCAGTCAATAATGAGCCAGAAGGCTTTCGAGAAACTGTGGGGCAATAAGGCCCAAAGGCCCAAACTGAGCCCGATTAATGCAAAGTTGCATACCTACACCGAAGAGCTCATACCAGTCATTGGAAGTGCGGCAGTGAAGGTATCGTATGATGGAGCTGTGCATGACCTATCATTGTGGATTGTTCCAGGCAATGGCCCAACGCTGTTCGGCAGAAGCTGGCTAGAAAAGATTAGATGGAATTGGAACGACATAAAAGCACTATCTTCAGTGGATGACACCTCATCTGCTCAAGTGCTGAGCAAGTTTCCCTCACTATTCGAACCAGGCATCAGCGACTTCACATGCGCCAAGGTACAGATCCATCTGGGCCCCGATGCACGGCCCGTCCATCACAAGGCTCGGGTAGTTCCGTACATGATGAGGGAGAAAGTCGAGATCGAATTGGACAGACTCCAACGTGACGGAATCATATCGCCAGTCGAGTTCAATGAGTGGGCCAGTCTAATTGTTCCAGTGTTGAAAAGCGATGGCATGGTCAGAATCTGCAGAGACTACAAGGTAACGATTAACCGAGTCTCACTACAGGACCAGTACCCGCTGCCCAAGGCAGATGACCTGTTCGCAACGTTAGCAGGGGTTCACCAAGTTGGACTTAACCTCTGCCTACATGACACAGGAGCTGGCTGAATCTTCGAAAAGACTGACGTGCATCAACACATACAAAGGGCTGTTTATTAACCATAGGTGCCCTTTCGGGATTCGTTTGGCTGCAGCCATTTTCCAGAGAAACATGGAGAGTTTTCTGAAATTGTGTTTCAAGACAATATCCTGATCACTGGTCGTGACACCACCGAACACCTACATAACTTGGAAGAGGTTCTAAGTCACCTAGACAGAGTGGGACTCAGGCTGAAATGCTCCAAGTGTGTTTTCCTGGCACCAGAAGTTGAATTTTTGGGGAGAAAGATTGCAGCAGACGGCATCAGGCCCAAGGACTCAAGGACAGAGGCCATCAAGAATGCATCCAGACCACAGAATGTGACGGAGCTGCATTCGTTCCTGGAACTCAACTATTTCGGTAACTTTCTACCCGGGTTGAGCACGTTGTTAAAGCCTTTGCACATGTTGCTACGTCAGGGTGACGACTGGGGTTTGAGAAGGCCAGGAACTTGCTATGTTCAAATAAGTTACTTGCACACGATGACCCATGTAAACGTTTAGTGCTAGCTTGTGACCCTCATCGTACGGGGTCGGCTGTGTGTTACAGCAAGCCAATGTATCGGGCAACCTCCAACCGGTTACATACGCATCTAGAAGTCTGTCTAAGGCTGAGAGAGCCTATAGTATGGTCAAGAAAGAAGCATTAGCATGTGTATATGGGGTTAAGAAAATGCACCAATACCTAATTGGACTTCGATTTGAGCTTAAAACTGACCACAAGCCGCTCATTTCGCTGTTTTCAGAGAGCAAAGGTATAAACACCAATGCTTCGTCCCGCATCCAAAGATGGGCACTAACATTATCCGCTTATGACTATGTTATCCATCACAGACCAGGCACTGAAAACTGTGCCGATGCTCTCAGCCGGCTACCAATACCCACCACCGGGGTTGAAATGGCGCAACCTGCAGACTTGCTACTGGTCATGGATGCTTTTGAGAGCGAGGGGTCACCCAGGACCCAGGACCAGCCAGGATCCTGTGCTATCATTAGTAAAGAGTTGCGTCCTAAATGGGAACTGGTCAGCCATTCCCAGGGAAATGCAAGATTAAATTTAGCTGTTTCACTGACGCAAAGATGAAATGTCCATCCAATCGGATTGTCTCTTATCGGGTAATTGCGTGGTTTTGCCAAAAAAAAGGCAGGGAAACGTTTATACGCAACCTACACAGTACCCACCCAGGCATTGTCATGATGAAGGCAATTGCCAGGTCACATGTTTGGTGGCCCAGCATTGACTCAGACTTGGAGTCCTGCGTGCATCAGTGCAACACTTGCTCGCAGCTGAGCAATGCACCAAGGGAGGCTCCACTGAGTCTGTGGTCATAGCCCTCCAAACCGTGGTCCAGGATCCACGTAGATTTTGCCGGCCCCTTTCTAGGAAAGATGTTTTTAGTAGTACTGGACGCTTACTCCAAATGGATTGAATGCATAATCATGTCATCCAGCATGTCCACAGCTCCATTGAAAGCCTCCGGGCCATGGCTTGCCTGACGTCCTTGTCAGTGACAATGGACTGTGTTTCACCAGCTCGGAATTCAACGAGTTTATGACCCGCAATGGCATCAAGCATGTCAGGTCTGCTCCGTTTAAGCCCGCGTCTAACGTTCAAGCGGAGCAGGCAGTCCAAACAATCAAGCAGAGCATGAAACGCGTGACGGACGGCTCCCTGCAGACCTGCTTGTCTTGCATTCTGCTCAGTTACCGGACGCGACCCCACTCGCTCACCGGGGTTCCCCCGGCAGAATTGTTAATGAAGAGAGCCCTCAAAACCAGGCTCTCCCTTGTCCACCTGGATCTCAATGATAACATGGAAACCCGGCGACACCGGCAGAACATGTACCACGATCGCACAGCTGTTTCACGTGACATTGATGTTAACATCCCTGTGATTGTCCTGAATTATGGTCATGGTCCCAAGTGGGTTGCTGGCACTGTTTTGGCCAAGGAAGGGAATAGGGTGTTTATAATCAAACTGTTAAATGGCCAAACATGCAGAAAGCATTTAGATCAGACCAAATTATGATTTACTGACAACCAGGTGGACTTGAAGAGGACATCACCATTGACGATCCACCAATGCACACCTAACCAGCAATCGACCTCGCTGTCAATCACGAGGATGAACCCACCGTTCCTGACAGTCCAGTCAGACCAGTCGCAGTGCAGTGCAGCAATGGTCCGGCCAACTCACACACACCAGGGTTTGAATTTAGACGATCAGCCAGGGAGCGAAGGGCTCCGGATCGCCTCAACTTGTAAATAACTTATACCGAAGACTTTGGGCGGGGGAGTTCGGGGGGGGGGGGGGCGGAAGTGATGTTATGTATGTAACTATGTAATACTTGCCACCAGAGGGCGTGACTGTTGGAGTCCTAATGGTCACCTGCACACACATGCAGGGCCAGTATAAAAGGTTGGCTGCCATGTTGTTTAGGCACTCTGGAGTTGTAATAAGGAAGACTAAGTTTAGTTCACAGTACTCAGCCTTGTGGAGTTCTTCTACACATAACACATGAGGGCTACCCAACTAACTTTCAGCTGTGGCTCAGTGGGTTGCACCCTCACCTCAGCATCAGAAGGTTGTGGGTTTGAGTCCCATTCCAGGGACTTGAGCATAAAAGAAAATCTACTGTGAGCTAAACTTAGTGTGACTGTAGTCTTCCTTATTACAACTCCAGAGTGCCTAAACAACATGGCAGCCAACCTTTTATACTGGCCCTGCACGTGTGTGCAGGTGACCATTAGGACTCCAACAGTCGCGCCCTCTGGTGGCAAGTATTACATAGTTACAAACATAACATCACTCCCCCCCAACCCCCAAAAGCCTTCGGTACAGGTTATTTACAAATTAAGGCGATCCGGAGCCTTTCGCTCCTTGGTTGATCGTCTAAGTTCAAACCCTGGCGTGTGTGAGTTGGTCGGACCATTGCTGCACTGCACTGCGGCTGGTCTGACTGGACTGTCAGGAATGGTGGGTTCATCTTCATGATTGACAACGAGGTCGATTGCTGGTTGAGTGTGTGTTGGTGGATCGTCGATGGTGATGTCATCTTCAAGTTCACCTGGTTGTCAGTAAATCGCAATTTGGTCTGATCTAAATGCTTTATGCACGTTTGGCCATTTAAGAGTTTGATTATAAACACCCTATTCCCTCCAGTGCATTGCTGAGGGAGTGCTGCACGGTTGGAAGTGCCGTCTTTTGGAATAGACATGAAACCGAGGCCCAGTCTGCTCTCTCAAGTGGACGTAAAAAGATCCCATGACACTATTTCGAAGAAGAGCAGGGGAGTTATCCCTGGTGTCCTGGAAAATATTTATCCCTCAATCAACATAACAAAAAAACAGATTATCTGGTCATTATCACTGTTGTGTTCCTGACACAGATGAGACTGCACACAGGGAGGTTAAAGTAACAGTGACCTCAGTCTTTATTAAGACACGCCAGAGTGAGGAACCGGCTTATATACAGTGCTCGCAAGGGATGCTGGGATCCCTTAGGACTTCAGGGGATGCGCTCCCTGGTGGCGGAACATGGGAGTGCATGCTTTGCAGACACACAACATCACTCCCCCCAAAGTCAAAGTGAAAACTATTTACAAGGTGAGGCGGTCGGGAGCCTTTCTTTCCCTGGTGGACTGCCTCGGTACAAATATCTGTTCTGGTGTGTTGGCTGTGCCCTCGCTGGGCTGGCATGTTGTTGGCCCTGCAGGACTGCTGGGTGAACCTGGCTTTGCTGGGCTGTTGGCCGTGATGGGTTCGATTTCCTGGTCCGGGGTGGTGTCGTTGATCCTTTGGGTGTGTGTTATGGGCTCGAAAAAGGTGGTGTCTGCTGTGAGTTGTTCAGGGCAGTCTGTGAACCGCAGCCTCGTTTGGTCCAGGTGTTTTCTGCAAATTTGTCCATTGTCTAGTTTGACTACAAACACCCTACTCCCTTCTTTAGCTATCACCGTGCCCGTGATCCACTTGGGACCATGTCCATAGTTTAGCACATACACAGGGTCATTCAGATCAATTTCCCGTGACACAGTGGCACGACCATCGTTTACATTTTGTTGCTGCCGCCTGCTCTCTACCTGATCATGCAGGTTGGGGTGAACCAGCGAGAGTCTGGTTTTAAGTGTCCTTTTCATGAGTAGCTCAGCCGGGGGCACCCCTGTGAGCGAGTGGGGTCTCGTGCGGTAGCTGAACAGTACTCGGGACAGGCAGGTTTGGAGTGAGCCTTCTGTGACTCGTTTAAGGCTCTGTTTGATTGTTTGTACTGCCTGCTCTGCCTGCCCATTGGAGGCTGGTTTAAACGGGGCCGAGGTGACATGTTTGATCCCATTGCGGGTCATGAATTCTTTAAATTTGGTACTGGTGAAACATGGCCCGTTGTCACTGACCAGTATGTCAGGCAGGCCGTGGGTGGCAAACATGGCCCTCAGGCTTTCTATGGTGGCGGTGGCGGTGCTTCCCGACATTATTTCACATTCAACCCATTTTGAAAAAGCATCCACCACCACCTGGAACATTTTACCGAAAAACGGGCCCACATAGTCGACATGGATCCTCGACCATGGTCTGGAGGGCCAGGACCATAAACTTAGTGGTGCCTCTCTGGGTGCTGAGCACACACGCTGCATTGCCGTACACAGGACTCTAAGTCAGAGTCGATACCGGGCCATCACACATGGGCTCTGGCTATCGCTTTCATCATTACTACACCCGGGTGTATGCTGTGGAGATCCGAGATGAACGTCTCCCTGCCCTTTTTGGGTAGCACTACGTGGTTACCCCACAACAGGCAGTCTGCCTGAATGGACAACTCGTCCTTTCGCCACTGGAACGGCTTGATTAGCTTTTGCATTTCAATGGGGATGCTGGCCCAGCTCCTATGCAGTACACAGTTTTTTACGAGGGACAGCAGAGGATCTTGGCTGGTCCAAGTCCTAATCTGGTGGGCCGTGACAGGTGATTTATCATTTTCAAATGCTTCCATGACCATCAACAACTCTGCGGGCTGAGCCACCATTAACAAGTTTGCAGGCTGCGCCATTTCCACCCCCGTGGTGGGCAATGGTAGCAGACTGAGAGCATTCACACAGTTCTCGGTGCCTGGCCTGTGGCAGATGGTATAGTTATACGCTGATAGTGCGAGTGCCCACCTTTGTATGTGGGCTGAGGCATTAGTATTTATCCCCTTGTTTTCAGTGAACAGGGATATGAGGGGCTTGTGATCGGTTTCCAGCTCAAATTTGAGGCCAAACAGGTACTTACGCATTTTCTTTACCCCGAACACACACGCTAATGCCTCTTTCTCAATCATGCTGTAGGCCCTCTCGGCCTTAGACAAGCTCCTGGAGGCATAGGCGACAGGTTGCAACTTCCCCGCAACGTTAGCTTGTTGTAATACACGCCCGACTCCGTACGATGACGCATCACATGCTAGCACAAGTCTTTTACACGGGTTATACAATACAAGCAGCTTGTTGGAGCATAAAATGTTTCTGGCTTTCTCAAAAGCAATTACTTGGTTTTTTCCCCATTCCCAGTTCTCACCTTTATGCAATAACGCATAAGAGGGTGCTTAACCCCGGTAGGAAGTTACCAAAATAGTTGAGGAGTCCCAGGAACAACCGCAGCTCCGTGACGTTCTGTGGCCTGGGCGTGTTCCTGATAGCCTCTGCCTTGGCGTCTGTGGGCCGAATGCCGTCCGCCGCGATCTTTCTTCCCAAAAACTCCACTTCTGTTGCCATGAAGATGCATTTCGACCTCTTCAGCTGCAGCCCTTCGTGATCCAGTCGCTGGAGGACCTCCTCCAGGTTTTGTAGGTGCTCGACGGTGTCCCGACCCATGACCAATATGTCGTCCTGAAAGACCACCGTGCATGGTACCGATTTGAATAGGCTCTCCATGTATCTCTGGAAGATCACTGCAGCCGACCAAATTCCAAACGGGCATCTGTTGTAGATGAACAGTCTCTTGTGCGTGTTGATGCAGGTGAGGCCCTTCGAAGACTCCTCCAGCTCCTGCGTCATGTAGGCCGAAGTCAGGTTGAACTTGGTGAACGTCTTACCTCCTGCCATCGTCGCAAATAGGTCATCTGCCTTAGGTAGCGGGTATTGGTCCTGTAGCGAGAAACGATTAATAGTTACTTGATAATCGCCGCAAATCCTGACCGTGCTATCACTTTTGAGTACTGGAATGATCGGGCTGGCCCACTCGCTGAATTCCACTGGGGAGATGATGCCCTCGCGTTGCAGCCTGTCCAGCTCGATTTCCACTCTCTCCCTCATCATGTGAGAATGCCTGGCTCAAAAAGGGAAGGAAATTTGTTAAGAACCTGGGTACATGAGGCCTCATCGACATGTGATAGCGCTCGGATGTCATCCCAGTTCCAGCGGATTTTGCCTAGCCAGCTCCTTCCAAGCAGTGTGGGGCCATCGCCCAGGACAATCCAGAGTGGCAGTTCATGCACCGTGCCCTCGTAGGTGACCTTGACCATGGTGCTGCCCAGGACAGTGATAAGCTCTTTGGTGTACGTTCTTAGTTTCGTGTGGATGGGGCTCAGGGCTGGTCTGAATGCCTTGTTGGACCACAGTCTCTCTAACATCTTTTTACTCATGATGGATTGGCTAGCGCCAGTGTACAGTTCCATGGCTATAGGTAAGCCATTCAATTTTACATTTAGCATTAGAGGTGGACATTTCGTCGAAAATGTTTGCACCCCGTGTACTTCAGCATCTGCCTCCTCTCTCTGTGGCTCGAAATTGCTTTGATCCACCATGGACCGATTTTCCTCTGCCATGTGGTGGTTAGCAGGTTTTGCAGAGCTTGCAGCTCATCTGCAAGTTCGGTGGAAGTGCCCCATTGTTCCACAGCTCTTGCAAACATACCCTTTGAAGCGGCACAAATAGGCTGAATGAAAGCCTCCACAACGCCAACAAGGTGTGAATTGCCTTGCATTCATCCTTTATTGTGGACTCTGGCGAGTCATCTGGGTCAACTGAAGCCTGCTGGCAGTTGCAGACTCGTGGTTTCTGCCCTGTACATTTCTGCTCGCAAACACAGTTCCAGTTAATTTATGAACATTGCTAGCACCTGTGTGCTGAGAGATTTGTTTGGTGTTATCACTGGTGGACATAAACGCCTGTGCTATCGCAATGGCCTTACTGAGGGTCGGTGTCTCTACAGTCAAAAGTTTTCATAGGATGGTCTCGTGGCCAATGCCCAGTATAAAAAAGTCTCTGAGCATTTGCTCCAGGTAGCCATCAAACTCACATTGTCCTGCAAGTCGCCTTAGCTCGGCGACATAGCTCGCCACTTCCTGACCTTCAGATCGCTGGCACGTGTAGAACCGATACCTCGCCATCAGCACGCTCTCCCTTGGGTTAAGATGCTCCCGAACCAGTGTACACAGCTTCTCATATGACTTATCTGTGGGTCTCACCGGAGCCAGAAGATTTTTCATGAGGCTGTAGGTCGGTGCCCTGCAGACCACTCTCCTTTTTACAGCGCTTCCTTCTCCATCCAGCTCGTTGGCTACAAAGTACTGGTCTAGCCATTCGACATAGGCTTCCTAGTCCTCACCCTCAGAGAACTTCTCCAGGATGCCCACAATTTGCTGCATCTTTGCGTTGGATTCGTATACTCGTCGCCAGTTGTTGTGTTCCTAACACACATGAGACTGCACACAGGGAGGTTAATGTAACAGAGACCTCAGTCTTTATTAAGATACTCCAGAGTGAGGAACAGGCCTTAGGGGCCGGTTTATATACAGTGCTCTCAAGGGATGCTGGGATCCCTTGGGACTTCAGGGGATGCACTCCCTGGTGGCGGAATATGGGAGTGCATGCTTTACAGATACACAACAATCACATTGCTGTTTGTGGGAACTTGCTGTGCGCAAATTGGCTGCTGCGCTTCCTACCATCATAGGCAGTCCCTCAAAATCGAGGAAGGTTTGCTTCCACTCCAAAAGTGGGTTCTCAAGTGACTGTACAGTCCAATACGGGAATTACAGTCTCTGTCACAGGTGGGACAGACAGTGGTTGAAGTAAGGGTGGGTGGGGAGTCTAGTTTGCCGCACGCTCCTTCCACTGCCTGCGCTTGGTTTCTGCGTGCTCTCAGCAACGAGACTACATTACAACAGTGACTACACTCCAAAAGTACGTCATTGGCTGTAAAGCACTTTGAGAGGTCTGGTGGTCATGAAAGGTGCTGTATAAATGCAAGTCTTTCTTATTTCTCTGTCACTTTTGGGAATTGGGCTCAATTCCAGCTCCGGCTGATGGTGATGCAAGTCTCTCACCGGATGGCTGCCCATTCCCACTGGACACGGGGTTTGAATCCAGCCGAAACTAATTGGGAAAGGTTGGACGACCTCTCTGCCCGACAGGCTTTAGTCGATGAGAACAGAGTCCCATCACCTCTGAGAATTGGGCACACATCAATGCCCTTAATGATGGGATGGAAGTGTTTACTCCCAACTGGCTGCAGTAGAATATAAAGACTAGTGAAGTGGATTGTGCCTGGCCCCTAGCAGGAGTGAGACAATGACAGAAAACAGCCCATAATTGTCCATCAGTTCCTATTTTTTATGCCGAATACACTGAAGCCCCAAAGACAGATGGTATAGGGGTGAGACAGTCTGGGCATAAAGGAGTTAAACCGCCCAGGATATTTAACAACAACTTGCATTTATATAGCGTCATTAACAACAACAACTTGCATTTATGTAGCACCTATAAAATCAACAACTTGCATTTATATAGAGCCTTTAACAACAAGTTGCATTTATATAGCACCTTTACCAATCCTTAGTATCCTCAAAACACTCCTTCTTGACAATGCCATCAGTCACATCCTGACTTGGAAATATATCGCCATACCTTCATCGTCGCTGGGTCAAAATCCTGGAACTCCCTCCCTAACAGCACTGTGGGAGCACCTTCACCACACGGACTGCAGCGGTTCAAGCAGGCGGCTCACCACTACCTCCTCGAGGGAATTAACAATGGGCAATAAATGCTCGAGGTGATTATCTGCACGAACATTTGTGTGTCCTTCTGCGTATGCGTGTGGTGAACCATGCCCCTTTTCACACATGATCAGTACGATATATGAGGAAGCAAGAAGTGGGAATAAACCACATTGCCACTCGAGCCTGAGCCTGCTACTGGAGCTTTTGGAGTATCTTTCAAAAGTCAATGACTATACTGAAGGAGCCTCCAGGACAGTTGCCTGGAATATCGCTGTGATTATCTACACAAACATTTTCACCGCCTTCTGAGAGAGGGAGGAAATCAGAGATGGGGGAGAGAGAGTGGGAGAGGAGAGAGACAATCAGAGAACGAGAGAGAGTAGGGGGAGAGAGAGTCAGAGAGAGAGAGTGGGGAGAGAGTGGGGAGAGAGTGGGAAGAGAGAGAGAGAGAGTCAGAGAGAGAGAGTGGGGGAGAGAGAGAGTCAGAGAGGGGGGGAGAATGGGAAGAGAGAGAGTCAGAGAGAGAGAGTCAGAGAGAGTGAGTGGGGAGAGAGAGAGTCAGAGAGAGAGAGTGGGGAGAGAGAGAGAATCAGAAAGAGAGTGTGCGGAGAGAGAGTCAGAGAGAGTCAGAGAGAGAGAGAGAGTGGAGAGAGAGAGAGAGTCAGAGAGAGAGAGAGAGTCAGAGAGAGAGAGAGAGTGCGGGGAGAGAGGGGTCAGAGAGAGAGAGAGTGGGGGGAGAGAGAGTCAGAGAGGGGGAGAGAGAGAGAGAGTCAGAGAGAGAGAGAGTGGGGAGAGAGAGAGAGAGTCAGAGAGGGGGAGTCAGAGAAAGTGAGAGAGTCAGAGAGAGAGAGAGAGTGGGGAGAGAGAGAGAGAGAGAGTGGGGGGGAGAGAGAGAGTGGGGAGAGAGAGAGTCAGAGAGAAAGAGAGTGGGGAGAGAGAGAGAGAGAGTGGGGGGAGGGAGAGAGAGTGGGGGAGGAGGGAGAGAGAGTGGGGGGGAGGGAGAGAGAGTGGGGGGGGAGAGAGAGTGGGGGGAGGGAGAGAGAGTGGGGGGGAGGGAGAGAGAGTGGGGGGGGAGGGAGAGAGAGTGCGGGGGGAGGGAGAGAGAGTGGGAGGGAGGGAGAGAGAGTGGGAGGGAGGGAGAGAGAAGGGGGGAGGGAGAGAGAGTGGGGGGGAGGGAGAGAGAGTGGGGGGGAGGAAGAGAGAATGGGGGGAGAGAGAGAGAGTGGGGGGGAAGGAGAGAGAGTGGGGGGAGGGAGAGAGAGTGGGGGGCAAGGGAGAGAGTGGGGGGGGAGAGAGAGTGGGGGGGGAGGGAGAGAGAGTGGGGGGAGGGAGAGAGAGTGGGGGGAGGGAGAGAGAGTGGGGGGAAGGAGAGAGAGTGGGGGAGGGAGAGAGAGTGGGGGGGTGGGTGGAGGGAGAGAGAAATGGGGGAGGGAGAGAGATGGGGGGAGGGAGAGAGAATGGGGGGAGAGATGGGGAGAGAGAATGGGGGAGGGAGAGAGAAGGGCGGGAGGGAGAGAGAATGGGGGGGAGAGAGAATGGGGGGAGGGAGAGAGAATGGGGGGTGGGAGAGAGAGTGTGGGGGAGGGAGAGAGAGTGGGGGAGGGAGAGAGAGTGGGGGGCGAGGGAGAGAGAATGGCGGGGAGAGAGAATGGGGGAGGGAGAGAGAATGGGGGGAGGGAGAGAGAGGTGGGGGGGGAGGGAGAGAGAGGTGGGGAGAGGGAGAGAGAGTGGGGGGCGAGGGAGAGAGAATGGCGGGAGAGAGAATGGGGGAGGGAGAGAGAATGGGGGAGGGAGAGAGAATGGACGAGGGAGAGAGAATGGGGGGGAGGGAGAGAGAATGGGGGGGAGGGAGAGAGAATGGGTGGGTGGGGAGAGAATGGGGGGAGGGAGAGAGAATGCGGGAGGGAGAGAGAATGGGGAGAGGGAGAGAGAATGGGGAGAGGAGAGAGAATGCGGGAGGGAGAGAGAATGGGGGGAGGGAGAGAGAATGGGGAGAGGGAGAGAGATTGGAGGGAGGGGAGAGAGAATGGGGGGAAGGGAGAGAGAAATGGGGGAGAGGCAGAGAGAGTGGGGGGGAGGGAGAGAGAATGGGGGGAGGGGAGAGAGAATGGGGGGAGGGAGAGAGAATGGGGGGAGGGAGAGAGTGGAGGGGGGGAGAGTGGGGGGGGAGGGAGAGAGTGGGGGGAGGGAGAGAGTGGTGGGGGAGGGAGAGAGAAGGGGGGAGGGAGAGAGAATGGGGGGAGGGAGAGTGGGGGGGGAGGGAGAGGGGGGGAGGGAGAGAAAGTGGGGGGGAGGGAGAGAGAGTGAGGGGCACGGGAGAGAGAATGGGGGAGGGAGAGTGTGGGGGAGGGAGAGAGAGTGGGGGAAGGAGAGAGAGTGGGGGGAGGGAGAGAGAGAGAGAGAGTGAGAGGCGAGGGAGAGAGAATGGGGGGAGGGGAGAGTGGGGGGGAGGGAGAGAGAGTGGGGGGAGGGAGAGAAAGTGGGGGGAGGGAGAGAGAGTGGGGGGATGGAGAGAGAGTGGGGGGAGGGAGAGAGAGTGGGGGGAGGGAGAGAGATGGAGGGAGGGAGAGAGAGTGGGGGGCGATGGAGAGAGAATGGGGGAGGGAGAGAGAATGGGGGAGGAGAGAGAATGGGGGGGAGAGAGAATGGGGGAGGGAGAGAGAATGCGGGGGAGGGAGAGAGACTGGGGAGGGAGAAGAATGGGAGAGGGGAGAGTGAATGGGGGAGGGAGAGAGAATGGGGGGAGGGAGAGAGAATGGGGGGAGGGAGAGAGAATGGGGGGAAGGGAGAGAGAATGGGGCTGGAGCAGAGAGAGAATGTGGGGGAGGGAGAATGGGGAGGAGGGAGAGAGAATGGGGGGAGGAGAGAGAATGGGGGGAGGGAGAGAGAATGGGGGAGTGAGAGGAATGGGGAGGAGGGAGAGAGAATGGGGGGAGGGGAGAGAGAATGGGGGGGGGAGAGAGAATGGGGGGGTGGGAGAGAAGTGGAGGGGTAGAGTGGGGAGGGAGAGAGTGTGGGTAGGGAGAGAGTGGGGGGAGGAGAGAGAATGGGGGAGGAGAGAGAGAATGGGGGAAGGGAGAGAGAATGGGTGGAGGCAGAGAGAATGTGGGGGAGGGAGAATGGGGAGGAGGGAGAGAGAATGGGGGAGGGAGAGAGAATGGGGGAGGGAGGGGGAGTGAGAGAGATGGGGAGGAGGGAGAGGATGGGGGGAGGGAGAGAGATGGGGGGAGGGGAGAGAGAATGGGGGAGGGAGAGAGAATGGGGAGGGTGGGAGAGAGTGGAGGGGGTAGGAGTGGGGGGGGAGAGAGTGTGGGGTAGGGAGAGAGTGGGGGGGAGGGAGAGAGAATGGGGGGAGTGAGAGAGAATGGGGGGAGGGAGAGTGGGGGGGGAGGGTGAGAGTGGGGGAGAGAGAGGGAGAGTGGGGGGGGAGGGAGAGAGAGTGGGGAGGAGGGAGAGAGAGTGGTGGGGGAGGGAGAGAGTTGGGTGGAGGGAGTGGCAGGAGAGAAAGTCAGAGCAAGGGAAAGTGAGTCAGAGAAAGAAAGAGAGTGGGTGGTGGGGAGGGGGGAGAGAGAGCCTGAACGACAGAGTCAAAGCGAGAGAGAGTCAGAGCAAGAGAGAGTGGGGCAGAGAGAAAGAGTCAGGCAGAGAGAGAGTAGGGGGATAGAGAATACGGGGGGAAAGTGGGTCAGAGAGAGAGTGGGGCAGAGTAGGGGGAGCAAGAGAGAGAGAGAGAGTGAGGCAGAGATGGGAGGCAGAGAGAGTGAGAGGATGTGGAGTGGGTATTGGAGGGGAGTGAGAGAATGGAGGGAGAGGAGGTTAGACACTCGGGGTGGGGGTGGGGGGTGTAAAGAGCTCGGAGAACACAGTGAAGATGGCGGAAGAACGGAAGAGCGAGAATGTGATTCAGATGCTAAGACGGATCAAGTTTGTCCAACCCTATCCCCTGTACACAAGCAACATGTTCTCCCTCTTCTCCCCCTACATCTGGTTGATTTCTTGGAATGCTTGGTGCCAGTGTGGCAAGTGACATCATTGGACTGGACAAAATCTGGAAGTCACAACACTGTCACTATTCACTTCATACCCAATAAACCTGTTAACAATCCCTGACCCACACACAATGCCCCATCTATGGCGGGGAGAAGAGGGAAGATCATGAATCTGTGGGGGAGGAACTTGGGCAGGGGGAGAAGGTCAGAAACCAGGGGTGGGGGGGGGGGGCGGTGGGGGTAGGTCAGAAACTTGGGCGGGGGGGAGAATGTCAAAACTTGGGCAAAGGAGGAGGTCAGGAACTTATTTGAGGAGTGGGAGCAGGTCTTAGCCCATGAGAGTGAGCCCTGTCTGTTCCAAGTGAGCTCTGCTCTGTTTGGGGTCAGCAGTCAGAATGACTCAAATTACACTTTGCAAAATTGGAAGGCGTGGTCAATCAATACAACCTTTCAGGGGAGGTCTGCATGTTTCTTATCCTCCAAGGGGACCAATCAGCAGGACTTGTCATCAAGGGTGCCCAATCAGAGCTGTAGGTGTTGCAAATTAACGTGTCCATAAATGCTGACCTTCCCAGCAACGCCCACATCCTGAGAATGAAATTTGATAGCCATTCATTCCCCCTCTGAGAAACCTCTTGGGACATTTACTTTCAATGTGAAAGAAATGGAACTGAAAATAGAACCTTAAATTTGAAGGCGTGGTCAATCAATAGAACCTATCAGGGGAGGTCTGGTGGATCTTACAAGGGTCAGAACACTCTCCCATATTGTTTGGTTACGTCAGCACAGGGATTGCAGTGGTTCAAGGAGAAGAACCATTACCACCCTCTCTGGACAACCAGCGATAAAAGAAAGACTTGCATTTATATAGCACCTTTCACAATCTCAGGACGTCCTAAAGCACTTTACAGCCAATGAAGTATAGTCACCGTTGTAATGTAGGAAACGTAGCAGCCAAATTTGCGCACAGCAAGCTACCACACACAGCAATGTGATAATGACCAGATAATCTGTTTTTAGTGATGTTGATTAAACGATAAATATTGGCCACAACATCAGGGATAACTCCCCTTCTCTTCGAAATAGTTCCATGGAATCTTTTACATCCCCCTGAGGGTGCAGACAGGGTCTCGGTTTAACGTCCCATCTGAAAGCAGCAACTCCGACAGTGCGGCGCTCCCTCAGTACTGCCCCTCCGACAGTGCGGCGCTCCCTTAGTACTGCCCCTCCGACAGTGCAGCGCTCCCTCAGTACCGCCCCTCCAACAGTGCGCTGCTCCCTCAGTACTGCCCCTCCGACAGTGCGGCGCTCCCTCAGTACTGCCCCTCCGACAGTGCGGCGCTCCCTCAGTACTGCCTCTCCGACAGTGCGGCGCTCCCTCAGTACTGCCCCTCCGACAGTGCGACGCTCCCTCAGTACTGCCCCTCCGACAGTGTGGCGCTCCCTCAGTACTGCCTCTCCGACAGTGCGGCGCTCCCTCAGTACTGCCTCTCCGACAGTGCGGCGCTCCCTCAGTACTGCCTCTCCGACAGTGCGGCGTTCCCTCAGTACTGCCCCTCTGACAGGGCAGCACTCCCTCAGCACTGCACTGGTGCGTCAGCCTAGATTTATGTACTCAAGTCCCTGGACCCTAACCCTAACCCACAACCTCCTGACTCTGAGGCGAGAGCACTACCCACTGAGACGGGGCTGACACGGATGGGCATTAAATACCAAACTTTCTAGCGACGCCCATATCCCGAGAATTAATTATTTTAAAAAGGGTATGAAGGATGGAGGGGAATGTTCAAAGGAGCAATTAAATAGAAAGCAATTCTAATCACCATGGCAGCAATGGTAAGATAGAGAGACACAATTAAGCTGCAACAAAGGTATAGAGTACATGGTACACAGTGAATGCCTCCTGGAATTTAACTGCTTCACCGCCCAGTTGGAGCTGGGTGATGCTGGGACGAGTTGAGGTGAGTTCAGAGACTGGGTGGACTGGGCTCTGACTGAGACACTGGCTGTTCCTCGGCAATGAGTTTGCAATCATCTCACACGCTTCAAGAATTGTATCGAAAACATCCACTTACTCTCAGAAATCACAAGCAAACAATTCAATAAATCATCAGCGGATATCGCAGCGAATAGAAAGATTTCATTTTGGAAATTGTATCACTAAAACTCTACACTAAACAAGTAAATAAACTGCATTTGAATGTTGACCAAACTGAAGGGAGCAATATTTCTGGAGTTTTGCAATCTCTTTCTTTGTGGGAGCCTTACTCTGGTGGTCTCGTTCTCTCCTGTTCCAATTATCTGTCATATGATATTTAAGAATTGAATTTATCGGTGACAGGGGACCTCCCCTAAAACGTACCCAATGACTCTGCTGCTGACAGTGCTGATATTTACTTGAGAGCAATGGTCACTCCGATTTTTTAAGGAGCTGTGCGGCTCATTCATAGTTTGGAGCATGCACAAAATGTACCATTAGAAAAGCCAGTCCGGGGCTGGGAGCCAGCTCAGAGTGACTGCTGCTGGAGAGGGTCCCTTTTGTACTTTCTGAACTATACTGCAGTGCTGTAGACTTGTGCTCCAGAACTAGCCAAGCTGTTCCAGTACAGCTACAACACTGGCATCTGCCTGACAATGTGGAAAACTGCCCAGGTATGTCCTGTCCACAAAAAACAGGACAAATCCAATCCGGCCAATTACCGCCCCATCAGTCTACTCTCATTCATCAGAAAATGTCATTGTTAGTGATCACTTGCTCACCAATAACTTGCTCACCGATGCCCAGTTTGGGTTCCATCAGGACCACTCGGCTCCAGACCTACAGCCTTGGTCCAAACATGGTCAAAAGAGCAGAATTCCCGGGTGAGGCGAGAGTGACTGCCCTTGACATCAAAGCACCATTTGACCGAGTGTGGCATCAAGGAGCCCGAGTAAAACTGAAGTCAATGGGAATCAGGGGAAAACTCTCCACGGGCTGGAGTCATACCTAGCACAAAGGAAGATAGTTGTGGCTGTTGGAGGTCAATCATCACAGCCCCAGGACATTGCTGCAGGAGTTCCTCAGGGCAGTGTCCTAGGCCCAACCATCTTCAGTTGCTTCATCAATGACCTTCCTTCCATCATAAGATCAGAAGTGGGGATGTTCGCTGATGATTGCACAGTGTTCAGTGCCATTCGCAACTCCTCAGAGAATGGAGCAGTCCGTGCCCCCGCATGCAGCAAGACCTGGACAACAGTCAGACTTGGGCTGATAAGTGGCAAGTAACATTCACACCACACAGTGCTAGGCAACGACTATATCTGACAAGAGATAGTCTAACCACTGCTCCTTTACATTCATTACATTACCATCGCCAAATCCCTCACCATCATCATTCTGGGGGTCACCATTGACCAGAAACTGAATTGGACCAACCACATAAATACTGTGGCTACAAGAACGGGTCAGAGGCTGGGTATTCTGCGGCGAGTGTCTCACCTCCTGACTCCCCAAAGCCTTTCCACCATCTACAAGGCACAAGTCAGGAGTGTGATGGAATACTCTCCACTTGCCTGGATGAGCACAGCTCCAACAACCATCAAAGTTCGACACCATCCAGGACAAAGCAGCCGCTTGATTTGCAGCCCATCCTCCACCTTCAACATTCACTCCCTCCACCACCGGCGCACCGTGGCTCCAGTGTGTACCATCTACAAGATAGAAACATAGAAACATAGAAAATAGGTGCAGGAGTAGGCCATTCGGCCCTTCTAGCCTGCACCGCCATTCAATGAGTTCATGGCTGAACATGCAACTTCAGTACCCCATTCCTGCTTTCTCACCATACCTCTTGATTCCCCTAGTAGTAAGGACTTCATCTAACTCCTTTTTGAATATATTTAGTGAATTGGCCTCAACAACTTTCTGTGGTAGAGAATTCCACAGGTTCACCACTCTCTGGGTGAAGAAATTCCTCCTCATCTCGGTCCTAAATGGCTTCCCCCTTATCCTTAGACTGTGTCCCCTGGTTCTGGACTTCCCCAACATTGGGAACATTCTTCCTGCATCTAACCTGTCTAACCCCGTCAGAATTTTAAACGTTTCTATGAGGTCCCCTCTCATTCTTCTGAACTCCAGTGAATACAAGCCCAGTTGATCCAGTCTTTCTTGATAGGTCAGTCCCGCCATCCCGGGAATCAGTCTGGTGAACCTTCGCTGCACTCCCTCAATAGCAAGAATGTCCTTCCTCAGGTTAGGAGACCAAAACTGTACACAATACTCCAGGTGTGGCCTCACCAAGGCCCTGTACAATTGTAGCAACACCTCCCTGCCCTTGTACTCAAATCCCCTCGCTATGAAGGCCAACATGCCATTTGCTTTCTTAACCGCCTGCTGTACCTGCATGCAACCTTCAATGACTGATGTACCATGACACCCAGGTCTCTTTGCACCTCCCCTTTTCCTAATCTGTCACCATTCAGATAATAGTCTGTCTCTCTGTTTTTACCACCAAAGTGGATAACCTCACATTTATCCACATTATACTTCATCTGCCATGCATTTGCCCACTCACCTAACCTATCCAAGTCGCTCTGCAGCCTCATAGAATCCTCCTTGCAGCTCACACTGCCACCCAACTTAGTGTCATCCGCAAATTTGGAGATACTACATTTAATCCCCTCGTCTAAATCATTAATGTACAGTGTAAACAGCTGGGGCCCCAGCACAGAACCTTGCGGTACCCCACTAGTCACTGCCTGTTATTCTGAAAAGTCCCCATTTACTCCTACTCTTTGCTTCCTGTCTGACAACCAGTTCTCAATCCATGTCAGCACACTACCCCCAATCCCATGTGCTTTAACTTTGCACATTAATCTCTTGTGTGGGACCTTGTCGAAAGCCTTCTGAAAGTCCAAAAACACCACATCAACTTGTTCTCCCTTGTCCACTCTACTGGAAACATCCTCAATAAATTCCAGAAGATTTGTCAAGCATGATTTCCCTTTCACAAATCCATGCTGACTTGGACCTATCATATTACCTCTTTCCAAATGCACTGCGATGATATCCTTAATAATTGATTCCATCATTTTACCCACTACCGATGTCAGGCTGACCGGTCTGTAATTCCCTGTTTTCTCTCTCCCTCCTTTTTTAAAAAGTGGGGTTACATTGGCTACCCTCCACTCGATAGGAACTGATCCAGAGTCAATGGAATGTTGGAAAATGACTGTCAATGCATCCACTATTTCCAAGGCCACCTCCTTAAGTACTCTGGGATGCAGTCCATCAGGCCCTGGGGATTTATCGGCCTTCAATCCCATCAATTTCCCCAACACAATTTCCCGACTAATAAGGATTTCCCTCAGTTCCTCCTCCTTACTAGACCCTCCGACCCCTTTTATATCCGGAAGGTTGTTTGTGTCCTCCTCAGTGAATACCGAACCAAAGTACTTGTTCAATTGGTCCGCCATTTCTTTGTTCCCCGTTATGACTTCCCCTGATTCTGACTGCAGGGGACCTACGTTTGTCTTTACTAACCTTTTTCTCTTTACATATCTATAGAAACTTTTGCAATCCGTCTTAATGTTCCCTGCAAGCTTCTTCTCGTACTCCATTTTCCCTGCCCTAATCAAACCCTTTGTCCTCCTCTGCTGAGTTCTAAATTTCTCCCAGTCCCCGGGTTCTCTGCTATTTCTGGCCAATTTGTATGCCACTTCCTTGGCTTTAATGCTATCCCTGATTTCCCTTGATAGCCACGGTTGAGCCACCTTCCCTTTTTTATTTTTACGCCAGACAGGAATGTACAATTGTTGTAGTTCATCCATGCGGTCTCTAAATGTCTGCCATTGCCCATCCACAGTCAACCCCTTCAGTATCATTCGCCAATCTATCCTAGCCAATTCACGCCTCATACCTTCAAAGTTACCCTTCTTTAAGTTCTGGACCATGGTCTCTGAATTAACTGTTTCATTCTCCATCCTAATGCAGAATTCCACCATATTATGGTCACTCTTCCCCAAGGGGCCTCGCACAACGAGATTGCTAATTAATCCTCTCTCATTACACAACACCCAGTCTAAGATGGCCTCCCCCCTAGTTGGTTCCTCGACATATTGGTCTAGAAAACCATCCCTTATGCACTCCAGGAAATCCTCCTCTACCGTATTGCTTCCAGTTTGGTTAACCCAATCTATGTGCATATTAAAGTCACCCATTATAACTGCTGCACCTTTATTGCACGCACCCCTAATTTCATGTTTGATGCCCTCCCCAACATCACTACTACTGTTTGGAGGTCTGTACACAACTCCCACTAACGTTTTTTGTCCTTTGGTATTCTGCAGCTCTACCCATATAGATTCCACATCATCCAAGCTAATGTCCTTCCGAACTATTGCCTTAATTTGCTCCTTAACCAGCAATGCTACCCCACCTCCTTTTCCTTTTATTCTATCTTTCCTGAATGTTGAATACCCCTGGATGTTGAGTTCCCAGCCCTGATCATCCTGGAGCCACGTCTCCGTAATCCCAATCACATCATATTTGTTAACATCTATTTGCACAGTTAATTCATCCACTTTATTGCGGATACTCCTTGCATTAAGACACAAAGCCTTCAGGCTTGTTCTTTTAACACCCTTTGTCCTTTTAGAATTTTGCTGTACAGTGGCCCTTTTTGTTCTTTGCCTTGGGTTTCTCTGCCCTCCACTTTTCCTCATCTCCTTTCTGTCTTTTGCTTTTGCCTCCTTTTTGTTTCCCTCTGGCTTGCACAGAGCGGTCTTAAAGGGAGTGGACTTTATCAGAGTGGTTTAGTTGGGAATTTGGGAATTTGGAAAGCGTGGGAATTTGGGAATTTGGGGCAGACCAGAGCAGCGGCGGCATTGAGAGGGCGGAGAGCCGATTGCAACTTAACACAGGAGTGACGTCAGGAAGCAAAAGTGAGGTCGGCACAAGGGAAGGAGCTGATTGGTGAGTTGCCTGTGAATGTTTTTTTTGTCATCGAGTGTTAAGTTTATTTCATAGTTTAGTTTATAGCCAATTAACTAGAGACATGGCAGGGCAGCTCAGTCCCGTGGAGTGCACATCCTGCGGCATGTGGGAAGTCCTGGACGCTTTGCGCAGCCTGGACGACCACGTGTGCAGGAGGTGTCTCCAGCTGCAGCAACTTGAGCTCCGCGTTTTGGAGCTTGGGCGGCGGCTGGAGTCACTGCAGTGCATCCGCGAGACTGAGAGCTACGTGGATAGCACGTTTCTCAAGGTGGTTGCCCCGCAGCTTAAGAGTGTGCAGGCAGAGAGGGAGTCATAAGAACATAAGAAATGGGAGCAGGAGTAGGCCATAAGGCCCCTCGAGCCTGCTCCGCCATTCAATAAGGTCATGGCTGATCTGATCATGGACTCAGTTTCACTTCCCTGCCCATTCCCCATAACCCCTTATTCCCTTATCGTTTAAGAAACTGTCTATCTCTGTCTTAAATTTATTCAATGTCTCAGCTTCCACAGCTCTCTGAGACAGCGAATTCCACAGATTTACAACCCTCTGAGAGAAGAAACTTCTCCTCATCTCTCTTTTAAATGGGCGGCCCCTTATTCTAAGATCATGCCCTCTAGTTCTAGTCTCCCCCATCAGTGGAAACATCCTCTCTGCATCCACCTTGACAAGCCCCCTCATAATCTTATACGTTTCGATAAGATCACCTCTCATTCTTCTGAATTCCAATGAGTAGAGGCCCAACCTACTCAACCTTTCCTCATAAGTCAACCCCCTCATACTCAGAATCAACCTAGTGAACCTCTCTGAACTGCCTCTAAAGCAAGTATATCCTTTCGTAAATATGGAAACCAAAACTGCATGCAGTATTCCAGATGTGGCCTCATCAATACCCTGTATAACTAGCAGGACTTCCCTGCTTTTATACCACATCCCCTTTGCAATAAAGGCCAATATACCATTGGCCTTCCTGATCACTTGCTGTACCTGCATACTATCCTTTTGTTTTCATGTACAAATACCCCCAGGTCCCGCTGTACTGCGGCACTTTGCAATCTTTCTCCATTTAAATAATAACTTGCTCTTTAATCAATTCTGCCAAAGTGCATGACCTCATACTTTCCAACATTCTACTCCATCTGCCAAATTTTTGCCCACTCACTTAACCTGTCTATGTCCACCAGACAGAAGAGTTGGTGACCACCAGACAGAAGAGGAGGACTAGGCAGGTAGGGCAGGAGTCCCCTTAGAGCATCTCGCTCACCAACCATTATTCTGTTCTGAGTACTGGTGAGAGCGATGGTGCCTCTGGGGAGTGCAGCCAGAGCCAAGTCAAAGTAAGTACAGAAATAGGAGGATGGAGAAGATGAATGCGTGGCTGGAGAGATGGCGCAGGCAGGTGGGCTTTAGATTCCTGAGGCATTGGGACCGTTTCTGGACGGGATGTGACCTGTACAAGCAGGGTGGGTTGCACCTCAACAGAGCCAGCACCAGTATCCTCACGGGAGGGTTTGCTAGTGCTGTTGGGGAGGGTTTAAATTAGCTTGGCAGGGGGATGGGAACCTGAGAATAGATTCAGTGGAGAGAGAAAAGCAAAGCTGGGATTGGGTAGCAGAGAAGTAGAAAGTAAATTTGGAAGACAGAGGAAACAAGGTCTGGAAAATAGACAAGGGAGTTTGGCAGTGCTAAATGGTGTATACTTCAATGCAAGGAGTCTCGGGAATAAGGCAGATGAGCTGAGAGCACAGATAGACACTTGGGAGTACGATGTTATAGCCATTACTGAGACATGGCTGAAAGAAGGGCAGGTATGGCAGCTCAACATTCCTGGTTACAGGGTTTTCAGGCGGGATAGAGAGGGGGGTAAAAAAGGAGGGGGGGTTCACAGTATTGATTAAAGAAACAATTAGAGCTCTGAGAAGGGATATGTTAGAGGGATCATCAAACGAGGCCATATGGGTTGAATTAAAGAAAAAAGGGATGATCACACTACTGGGAGTGTACTATAGACCCCCAAACAGTCAGAGGGAGCTAGAAGAACAAATATATGGGCAAATTGCTGCGAAGTGCAAAAACTATAGAGCTGTAATAGTGGGGGATTTCAACTACCCTAATATTAACTGGGAAAAGGATGGTGTGATTGGTACAGAGGGTGTGGAATTCCTAAAATGCATTCAGGAGAACTTCTTTAGCCAGTATGTAACAAGCCCAACAAGGGAGGGGGTGGTTCTGGACTTGGTTTTGGGGAATGAAGAGGGGCAGGTGGAAGGGGTATCAGTGGGAGAGCATTTTGGTGCTAATGATCATAATTCAGTAAGATTTAGGGTAGTGATGGAAAAGGACAAAGGTGGACCAGGAATAAAAGTTCTCAATTGGGAAATAGCAGCGAACCCGGGGACTGGGAGAAATTTAGAACTCAGCAGAGGAGGACAAAGGGTTTGGTTAGGGCAGGGAAAATGGAGTACGAGAAGAAGCTTGCAGGGAACATTAAGACGGATTGCAAAAGTTTCTATAGATATGTAAAGAGAAAAAGGTTAGTAAAGACAAACGTAGGTCCCCTGCAGTCAGAATCAGGGGAAGTCATAACGGGGAACAAAGAAATGGCGGACCAATTGAACAAGTACTTTGGTTCGGTATTCACTGAGGAGGACACAAACAACCTTCCGGATATAAAAGGGGTCGGAGGGTCTAGTAAGGAGGAGGAACTGAGGGAAATCCTTATTAGTCGGGAAATTGTGTTGGGGAAATTGATGGGATTGAAGGCCGATAAATCCCCAGGGCCTGATGGACTGCATCCCAGAGTACTTAAGGAGGTGGCCTTGGAAATAGTGGATGCATTGACAGTCATTTTCCAACATTCCATTGACTCTGGATCAGTTCCTATGGAGTGGAGGGTAGCCAATGTAACCCCACTTTTTAAAAAAGGAGGGAGAGAGAAAACAGGGAATTATAGACCGGTCAGCCTGACATCGGTAGTGGGTAAAATGATGGAATCAATTGTTAAGGATGTCATAGCAGTGCATTTGGAAAGAGGTAATATGATAGGTCCAAGTCAGCATGGATTTGTGAAAGGGAAATCATGCTTGACAAATCTTCTGGAATTTTTTGAGGATGTTTCCAGTAGAGTGGACAAGGGAGAACCAGTTGATGTGGTATATTTGGACTTTCAGAAGGCTTTCGATAAGATTCCACACAAGAGATTAATGTGCAAAGTTAAAGCACATGGGATTGGGGGTAGTGTGCTGACATGGATTGAGAACTGGTTGTCAGACAGGAAGCAAAGAGTAGGAGTAAATGGGGACTTTTCAGAATGGCAGGCAGTGACTAGTGGGGTACCGCAAGGTTCTGTGCTGGGGCCCCAGCTGTTTACACTGTACATTAATGATTTAGACGAGGGGATTAAATGTAGTATCTCCAAATTTGCGGATGACACTAAGTTGGGTGGCAGTGTGAGCTGCGAGGAGGATGCTATGAGGCTGCAGAGCGACTTGGATAGGTTAGGTGAGTGGGCAAATGCATGGCAGATGAAGTATAATGTGGATAAATGTGAGGTTATCCACTTTGGTGGTAAAAACAGAGAGACAGACTATTATCTGAATGGTGACAGATTAGGAAAAGGGGAGGTGCAAAGAGACCTGAGTGTCATGGTACATCAGTCATTGAAGGTTGCATGCAGGTACAGCAGGCAGTTAAGAAAGCAAATGGCATGTTGGCCTTCATAGCAAGGGGATTTGAGTACAGGGGCAGGGAGGTGTTGCTACAGTTGTACAGGGCATTGGTGAGGCCACACCTGGAGTATTGTGTACAGTTTTGGTCTCCTAACCTGAGGAAGGACATTCTTGCTATTGAGGGAGTGCAGCGAAGGTTCACCAGACTGATTCCCGGGATGGCGGGACTGACCTATCAAGAAAGACTGCATCAACTGGGCTTGTATTCACTGGAGTTCAGAAGAATGAGAGGGGACCTCATAGAAACGTTTAAAATTCTGACGGGGTTAGACAGGTTAGATACAGGAAGAATGTTCCCAATGTTGGGGAAGTCCAGAACCAGGGGACACAGTCTAAGGATAAGGGGGAAGCCATTTAGGACCGAGATGAGGAGGAATTTCTTCACCCAGAGAGTGGTGAACCTGTGGAATTCTCTACCACAGAAAGTTGTTGAGGCCAATTCACTAAATATATTCAAAAAGGAGTTAGATGAAGTCCTTACTACTAGGGGAATCAAGGGGTATGGTGAGAAAGCAGGAATGGGGTACTGAAGTTGCATGTTCAGCCATGAACTCATTGAATGGCGGTGCAGGCTAGAAGGGCCGAATGGCCTACTCCTGCACCTATTTTCTATGTTTCTAAAGCCAATTTTGCTGAGATGGGATTTGGCCAAAGTGGACTGGAAATGGCTACTTGATGGTAAATCCGTGTCAGAGCAGTGGGAGGCATTCAAGGAGGAGATCCTGAGGGTACAGAGCAAGTTTGTTCCCTTAAAAAAAAGAATGGGGTTTAGAAATCTAGGGCCTCCTGGATGTCAAGGGACAAAGGATAAGATAAAGAAAAAAAGGGAAGTTTATGACAGATACCGAGAACTCAACACTGCAGAAACTCTGGAGGAGTATAAGAAGTGCAGAGGTGCATTTAAAAAGATAACAGGAAAGCAAAGGGAAAGCATGAAAGAATGTTGGCAAGTAAAATCAGGGAAAACCCAAAGATGTTTCATAAATACATTAAGAGCAAGAGGATAACTATAGAAAGAGTGGGGCTTATTAGAGACCACAAAGGAAATCTGTGTGTGGAGGCAGAAGATGTGGATATGATTCTTAATGAATACTTTGTATCTATTTTCACAAAAGAGAGGGGCGATGCAGACTTTGCAATGAGGGAGGAGTGTGAAATATTAGAGATAGTGAGAGAGGAAGTATTAAGGAGCTTAGCAGCTTTGAAAGTGGATAAATCCCCAGGCCCGGATGAAATGTATCCCGGGCTGTTAAGAGAAGCAAAAGAGGAAATAGCAGAGGCTCTGACCAAAATTTTCCAATCCTCTCTGGCTACAGGTGTGGTGCCAGAGGACTGCTAATGCTGTACTAGATCAGCTCCGTTGGGCAGGCCACATAGTTTGCATACCAGACACGAGACTCCCAAAGCAAGCGCTCTACTCGGAATTCCTTCACGGCAAACGAGCCAAAGGTGGGCAGCGGAAACGCTATAAGGACACCCTCAAAAGCCTCCCTGATAAAGTGCAACTTGCCCACTGACCCCTGGGAGTCCCTAGCCAAAGACTGCCCTAAGTGGAGGAAGCGCATCGAGTCTCGTTGCTGAGAACATGCAGAAATCAAGCGCAGGCAGCGGAAAGAGCATACAGAAAACCAGTCCTACCCACCCTTCCCTCAACGACTATCTGCCCCACCTGTGACAGGGACTGTGGTTCTCGTATTGGACTGTTCAGCCTCCTAAGAACTCATGTTAAGAGTGGAAACAAGTCTTCCTCGCTTCCGAGGGATTGCCTATGATGATGACCTTTGTTTAAAAAGGGAGAAAGGGATAGACCGAGTAATTACAGGCCAGTCAGCCTAGCCTCAGTGGTGGGAAAATTACTGGAAAAATTCCTGAGGGACAGGATAAATCTTCATTTGGAAAGGCCTGGATTAACTAAGGACAGTCAGCACGGATTTGTTAAGGGAAGGTCGTGTCTGACTAACTTGATTGAATTTTTCGAGAAGGCAATCAGGAGGGTCGATGAGAGCAGTGCGTATTGTTGTATATGCTGACTATGGATGTACTGTACTCTATGTGTAGTCACTTTGAGATTGTATAAGATGGAGACTTGTTTACCTGATGTACTCTCAATAAGGTTCACACCGTGTACATACATGCTGGCACCACTAGAGGGTGCAACTAGTGGAGACCGGGGGTTTCCTGCCCTGGTGGCGGGGCCCTGTATAAAAGGCTGCATACCATACTTGCACAGCACTCTGGAGTTTGGAATAAAGAACCAAGGTCACTACAGTTTGAGTACAACACATTGCCTCGTGGAGTCATTCATAAGTACATTATAGACACAACATGTATAATGTAGTGTATATGGATTTTAGCAAAGCTTTTGATAAGGTCCCACATGGTAGACTGGTCACGAATGTAAAAGCCCATGGGATCCAGGGCAAAGTGGCAAGTTGGATCCAAAATTGGCTCAGAGGCAGGAAGCAAAGGGTAATGGTTGATGGGTGTTTTTGTGACTGGAAGGTGGTATCCAGTGGGGTTACTCAGGGCTCAGTACTGGGTCCCTTGCTTTTTGTGGTATATATCAATGACTTGGACTTGAATATTGGAGGTATGATTAAGAAATTTGCAGATGACACTAAAATAGGCTGAGTGGTTGATAAAGAAGAAAGCTATGGATTGCAGGAAGATATCAATGTGCCGGTCGGATGGGTAGAACAGTGACAAGTGGAATTCAATCCGGATAAGTGTGAAGTGATGCATTTGGGGAGGTCTAACAAGGCAAGGGAATACACATTAAATGGTATGACACTGAGAAGTGTAGAGGAACAAAGGGAGCTTGGAGTGCAGGTCCACAGATCCCTAAAGGTAGCAGGCCGGGATGGCGGGACTGACCTATCAAGAAAGACTGGATCAACTGGGCTTGTATTCACTGGAGTTCAGAAGAATGAGAGGGGACCTCATAGAAACGTTTAAAATTCTGACGGGGTTAGACAGGTTAGATGCAGGAAGAATGTTCCCAATGTTGGAGAAGTCCAGAACCAGGGGACACAGTCTAAGGATAAGGGGGAAGCCATTTAGGACCGAGATGAGGAGGAATTTCTTCACCCAGAGAGTGGTGAACCTGTGGAATTCTCTACCACAGAAAGTTGTTGAGGCCAATTCACTAAATATATTCAAAAAGGAGTTAGATGAAGTCCTTACTACTAGGGGGATCAAGGGGTATGGTGAGAAAGCAGGAATGGGGTACTGAAGTTGCAATGTTCAGCCATGAACTCATTGAATGGCGGTGCAGGCTAGAAGGGCCGAATGGCCTACTCCTGCACCTATTTTCTATGTTTCTATAAGGTGGTTAAGGCATATGGTTAAGCATCTTGAGAAGTTTTACTACATTAAAGGCGCTATATAAACGCTGTCGAGGTTCATCCCAAGCAGCTCCGTAACACAGGACTCTGTACTCTACGGGCTGTTCCCAGGGACACACACCGAGACAGACATCACCTGCTGCTGGAGGGCCATCAACTCGGTCAAAGACGCTCTTTGGTCTTGCCGAAACTTGCTGGTCTTCCAGAGCAAGGAGATGTCCACGTCTGCGTGTTGCAGACTGGCGCAATCCAAGATCCAGGATTACGTGCTGAGGGACGCACTTAAAATTGGTGCAGTCGCCACAAAGGCACGGTGGGGAAGGGCCACAGTTTAAAGCCCTTCCACCACGGTAAACCCAGGGGCTGGAATCAGTACAAAACTCCCCCCGGGCCGTACTTGTAAACTTTTTGTATACATAGAGCACCATGATCTGAAAAAACCTATGTAGTGCCATAGAAACATAGAAACATAGAAAATAGGTGCAGGAGCAGGCCATTCAGCCCTTCTAGCCTGCACCGCCATTCAATGAGTTCATGGCTGAACATGAAACTTCAGTACCCCCTTCCTGCTTTCTCGCCATAACCCTTGATCCCCCGAGTAGTAAGGACTTCATCTAACTCCCTTTTGAATATATTTAGTGAATTGGCCTCAACTACTTTCTGTGGTAGAGAATTCCACAGGTTCACCACTCTCTGGGTGAAGAAGTTTCTCCTCATCTCGGTCCTAAATGGCTTACCCCTTATCCTCAGACTGTGACCCCTGGTTCTGGACTTCCCCAACATTGGGAACATTCTTTCTGCATCTAACCTGTCTAAACCCGTCAGAATTTTAAACGTTTCTATGAGGTCCCCTCTCATTCTTCTGAACTCCAGTGAATACAAGCCCAGTTGATCCAATCTTTCTTGATAGGTCAGTCCCGCCATCCCGGGAATCAGTCTGGTGAACCTTCGCTGCACTCCCTCAATAGCAAGAATGTCCTTCCTCAAGTTAGGAGACCAAAACTGTACACAATACTCCAGGTGTGGCCTCACCAAGGCCCTGTACAACTGTAGCAACACCTCCCTGCCCCTGTATTCAAATCCCCTCGCTATGAAGGCCAACATGCCATTTGCTTTCTTAACCGCCTGCTGTACCTGCATGCCAACCTTCAATGACTGATGTACCATGACACCCAGGTCTCGTTGCACCTTCTCTTTTCCTAATGCAAGTTCTGTTTAGTAACGTATGTTGCAAAAAAAAATGCAACTGTACCCTCACCCATTCCGTGTACCGTATAGAGCCACTAGTAAAGTCATTTGATGACTGTATTGCAATGGATCCTGGATTGTACTGAAATGTACCTCGAAATGTAAAGCAAGCAAATGAATTGAACGGAACTGCCGTTAGCATCCAAATGTACTGAACTGTCTTCCAATGTATTGTGCAAATTTTTTATATGAATAAAGTATATTTTGAAATTTAAAAAACGTTATTATTAATAGTAAGGCATATGGAATATTTGCCTTTCTTAGTCGAGGCACGGAATAAAAGGTTATTCTTGAACTGTATAAAACACTGGTGAGGCCACAGCTAGAGTACTGTGTGCAGCTCTAGTCACCACATTACAGGAAAGATGTGATTGCACTGGAAAGAGTGCAAAGGAGATTTACAAAAATGTTGCCTGGACTGGAGAATTTTGGCTCCGAGGAAAGATTGGAGATGCTGGTTCTTCCATATGCCTTACTATTATAACAACTTATTTATATAGCGCCTTTAACGTAGTAAAACTTCTCAAAGTGCTTAACCACCTTATCTACCCGGCCTGCTACCTTTAGGGATCTGTGGACCTGCACTCCAAGGTCCCTTTGTTCCTGTACACTTTTCAGTGCCGTACCATTTAATGTGTATTCCCTTGCCTTGTAGACATCCCCAAATGCATTACCTCACACTTATCCGGATTGAATTCCATTTGCCACTGTTCTGCCTGCCTGCCTGACCAGTACATTGATATCTTCCTGCAATCCACAGCTTTGGAACAGAAGCTGAGGGGAGACCTGATTGAGGTGTATAAAATTATGAGGGGCCTGCATCGAGTGGATAGGAAGGACCCGTTTCCCTTGGCAGAGGGGTCAACAACCAGGGGGCATAGATTTAAAGTAATTGGGGGGAGGTTTAGAGGAGATTTGAGGGGAAATTTCTTCAGAGGGTGGTTGGGGTCTGGAACTCACTACCTGAAAGGGTGGTAGAGGCAGAAACCCTCACCACATTTAAAAAGTACTTGGATGGGCACTTGAAGTGCTGTAACCTGCAGGGCTACGAACCAGGAACTGGAAAGTGGGATTAGGCTGGATAGCTCTTGGTCGGCCGGCAATGACACGATGGGCCGGAATGGCCTCCTTCCGTGCTGTAAATTTCTATGATTCTGTGAACTCGCCAAGGTTTCTTCGACAGCATCTCCCAAATTTGGAACCTCCACCACCTAGAAGGACAGGGTTGCAATGTCGGAGGGTTAGTGCTGAGTGAGCCTTCAGTGCACTGTCGGAGAGGCAATACTGAGGGAGCCTCCGGTGCACTGTCGGAGGGTCAGTGCTGAGGGAGAGCTGCACTGTCGGAGGGGAAGTACTGAGGGAGCGCCGCACTGTCGGAGGGGCAGTACTGAGGGAGTGCCGCACTGTTGGAGAGTCAGTACTGAGTGGGCCTCCGGTGCACTGTCGGAGGGGCAGTACTGAGGGAGTGCTGCACTGTCGGAGGGGCAGTACTGAGGGAGCGCCGCACTGTCGGAGGGGCAGTACTGAGGGAGTGCTGCACTGTCGGAGGGGCAGTACTGAGGGAGCGCCGCACTGTTGGAGAGTCAGTACTGAGTGGGCCTCCGGTGCACTGTCGGAGGGGCAGTACTGAGGGAGCACCGCACTGTCGGAGGGGTGGTAGTGAGGGAGTGCTGCAGTCGGAGGTGCCGTCTTTCAGATGAGGTTAAACCTCTCGAGTGGATAAAAGATTCCATGGTACAATTTTGACGAAGAGCCAGGGAAGTTCTCCCTGATATCCTGGCCAATATTTATCCCTTTTCTTTCTTTTAGGGGTTCGAGGCCCCATGCCCAAGTGGCAGGACGTGGAGAGGGGCTGCACAGGAGGTCGGAAGTCGGAGGAGGTAAGAGCAGGGGCCTGGGGGGGGCGGTGCTGGGAGCCAGGTGGGGGGGGTGGGGAGCGGGGGACGGGACTGGGAGCCTGGGGGGGGCGGTGCTGGGAGCCAGGTGGGGGGGGGGGGGGAAGCGGGGGGACGGGACTGGGAGCCTGGGGGGGCGGTGCTGGGAGCCAGGTGGGGGGGGGGGGGGGACTGGGAGCCTGGGGGGGGGCGGTGCCTGGGAGCCAGGTTGGGGGGGGGGGGGAGCGGGGGGACTGGGAGCCTGGGGGGGGGCGGGGAGCTGGGAGCCAGGTGGGGGGGGGGGAGCGGGTGGGGGGGGGGGGGCTGGGAGCCTGGGGAGGGGGGGGCGGGGGAGCTGGGAGCCAGGTGGGGGGGGCTGGGAGCCTGGGGAGGGGGGGGGCGGGGAGCTGGGAAGGGGTGGGGGGAGGATGGTGGGTAGTCACAGGCTCTGCAGGGAGAATGAGAATGCAGTGATTGTGTGTCTGTTAGATGTTCCAAGATTCCTTTCTCTGGGGCCGATATTTAAATCCATAATGAAATAAAAAGCAGGCTGTTGTCTGTTAAAAACGAAAGTGGTTTTAGTGGAAGGGAACATTTGAGTGAATTTGCAGCGTGAGCCAAGAGATCTGTCAGTGTGACTGACCCGCAAGTGACGAGACTGCGCTTCTTCAAGTGATACTGTAGCCTTTCAACATCAAACATTATTGCTGCAACTATGATCTGAAGTGCTGCTTGTTTTTGTCTTTGCAACAAATCTCACTCTCACAGAGAGTCCGTCAGAAGAGGTTCATTTTCAGGAACTTCCGCAACTTCACCCTTACCTCAGACACAGACCCTTCCCCAGACTGTCAAACCCGTACCCCCAACCCTACCCCCCGCCTCTCGTTCAGCTCCAGCCCCCATAAACCCCAAACATCCAACCCCCCGCACCAAATCCCCCCAAACCCCACCCCCACAAACCCCCTCTCGCACCACCCCCCCCCCCCGCACTCTACTCCCCTGCCCCCCCACCTCCTTCCCCCCACCCACCCACCCACACCCAGGACAGGAGGACACTGAGGCCGACACAAACAGGGAGTAAAATCCGGGCCCTCAAAATAACAAAAAGTTCCGACAAAAAAAATTATTTGAAAAATATAACATTTTAATAAAGGCTACATCTCTTAATAATTACATAATTATTGTACCAAGGATTCTTAAATCAAACTCTTTTGTAATGCATAATTTACAGAAAGTCGAACAAAATGCCATAAAACATGGTTTACAACACTTCATAAAAGCATAAAAATATCTTTATACATAAACCCTTATTAACAAAGGGAGAGGTGACCCTCAACATAGGGTGACACACAGTATTAATCATACCATGCAGGCACAGGTACTGTACTGGATAGACATGTCACACTAGTAATAGTGTGTAAAACTCTCACTATATTTACACAGGTATGGTACACAGCGAGGACGTGAACAGAGCGGCAAACAGTCAGAGCAATAGTTGCGAGTGTGTGAGATGTGAGGGGTTGGTGCGGGGGTCTGCCCCAGAGTGACACTCGGACCAGGTTTCCCTCCGTGCGAATTTAACACAGGCGTTATCTCGGTTAACCGTCACGCAGAGAGGAAATGGCCGTATGTGCGTTAAGTGTTTGCACAAGAACAATACGCACAGTCATTTCTACCCCAATATTTTATCATTCATTTTTCTTTTCCACTCAGGGATGGGACTTAAGGGTTTCCACCCTTGGAACTATTAAATAAAAGTGTAAAAAAAAACAATCACAACTACACGATGGTCCTAGATTCTGACGGGGAGTGAGAATTACTTCAGTTATATCAGTGGAGATCAGGGCACTGATACTGCACAGAATCCACAAATCCCATTGCGCCTGGCAGAGAGCGGGAGGGAGAGAGGGCAGAGAGAGGGGGAGAGAGAGAGGAGAATGAGAGGGAGAGAGGGCAGACAGAGAGAGAGAGAGAGAGAGGGGCAGAGAGAGAGAGAGAGAGGGGCAGAGAGAGAGAGAGGGGCAGAGAGAGAGAGAGAGAGGGGCAGAGAGAGAGAGAGAGGGGGCAGAGAGAGAGAGAGAGAGGGGCAGAGAGAGAGAGGGAGAGGGGGCAGAGAGAGGGGCAGAGAGAGAGAGGGAGAGGGGGCAAGAGAGAGAGAGAGAGAGAGGGGCAGAGAGAGAGAGAGGGGCAGAGAGAGAGAGGGAGAGAGGGCAGAGAGAGAGAGAGAGAGAGAGAGAGAGGGCAGAGAGAGAGAGAGAGGCAGAGAGAGAGGGCAGAGAGGGGGAGGAAGAGGGGCAGAGAGAGGGGGAGAGAGAGAGAGCGAGAGGGAGAGAGGGGCAGAGAGAGAGAGAGAGAGAGAGAGAGAGAGGGACAGAGAGAGAGAGGGAGAGAGAGAGGGGCAGAGAGAGAGAGAGAGAGGGGCAGAGAGAGAGAGAGAGAGAGAGGGGGCGAGAGAGAGAGAGAGAGGGGCAGAGAGAGAGAGGAGAGAGAGAGGGGGCAGAGAGAGAGAGAGGGACAGGAGAGAGAGAGGGAGAGAGAGAGGGGCAGAGAGAGAGAGAGAGAGGGGCAGAGAGAGAGAGAGAGAGAGGAGGGGCGAGAGAGAGAGAGAGAGAGGGGCAGAGAGAGAGAGAGAGAGAGGGGCAGAGAGAGAGGTGGAGGGAGGGAGAGAGAGAGCAGTCAAAACTGCAATCCTGAAATACCAACACAATGTTCTAAAAATGCACAGCTGGCTGAAAATGGAAGTTTGGGACTCTCTGTCAGAACAGCACTGTGCAACTTCCCACTTCGACAGCAGACGCTGGCTCTCTGCTCCCTCTCTCTCCACACGTTAACACCCACAGCCCATTTTCAGCCCAGTCTCTGCTTTTTAAGGCTCCCTGTTGGGATTTGGAGTTTGAACCTGTGCCGTGTGCTGTCAGTGAACTGCAATGCATTGGTGCAAAGTTCCCTGTTGCTATTTCCACAAACAGTAAAACTGTTCGTTCCAAACGGGGTTGGTTACTGATATCGCGCAGCGCAATTTGAACCCACGGAGTTAAACAGAAAAACAGCATCAACTCGGACTCGGGTGGCGTGGTCTGCGCTCTGAGCAGCGGAGGATTGTGCTCCCTTCCAGCGAGCCCCGCTCCCCGGCACCCGGGACCCGGACTGACCCCGCACCGGACCCGACCGACCCTGCACCGGGACCCGGCATGACCCTCACCAGGGACCCGGACCGACCCTGCCACCGGAAGACCCGGCCTGAACCCTGCCAGGCCG